>NC_092036.1:85479114-85779114 GCF_003086295.3 Arachis hypogaea | reverse complement strand
AGGAACACAAGGAATTGAGGAGATGACTAGCGAGAAGTCACGCGGTCGCATGGCTCACGCGACCGCGCGAAATAGAAGGAATTACCGTGACGCGCTCGCGTGCCTGGTGCGACTATGCGGATTGGAAGCAGCATGAACGACGCGAAAGCGTGGACGACGCGCACGCATGGTACGAGAAATGCTGAGTGATGCGAACGCGTGGATGACGCAGACGCGTGATGAACGCGATCTGCAGAATTACAGAAGTCACTGGCACAGATTCCGGGCCGCATTTCAACCCAATTTTTGGCCCAAAAACACAGATTAAAGTCCGGGAACATGCAGAGACTCAGGAAATCAATTCAAATCAGATCATAATTCAATTTTAGGTTTTAGATGTAGTTTTTAGAGAGAGAGGTTCTCTCTTCTCTCTTAGGATTTAGGATTAGGATTCCTCTTAAAGGATTTAGGATTTCAACTCTTCATCAGGTTCAATATTCCTTTTTCTTTATATTTCTCTTTTATTTTCATATACTTTAATGCTTGTATTACATATGTTGCCTATTTGGCTTATGAGCCATTCATGTTAGGATTTTCTTTATTTAATATAAATTGAGCTATTTCAGACTTATATGTTATGGATGCTTTAGCTTTATCCAATTTATTTTCATTCGAGTAGATTTTCTTCCCTTTTGGCTTTGGTTGATTAATTGGTAACTCTTGAGTTATCAAACTCATTGTTGACTGAAAATTGGAATTCTTCAAGAATTACTTCGAGTTTCAATAACTCTAGCCTTTCCCAAGGAAAGACTAGGACCTGAGGAATCAAAATTAATTCATCCACTTGACTTACCTTCATAGTTAGAAGTTGACTTAGTGGGAGAAAAATCCAATTCTCATCACAATTGATAAGCATAACCGGGATAGGACCTCTAGTTCTCATACCTTGCCAAAAGCTTTATTAGTTATTATTTTAACAACTTGTTATTTTACATTACTTGTTCAACCCTTTTCAAAACCCCAAAATATACTTTTCCATAACCAATAATAATTCGTACTTCCCTGCAATTCCTTGAGAAGACGACCCGAGGTTTAAATACTCGGCTATCAATTTTAAAGGAGTTTGTTACTTGTGACAACCAAAACGTTTGTACGAAGGGATTTTCTGTTGGTTTAGAATCTATACTTACAACGCTACTATATTTTTATAAAATTCTTTACTGGCAAAAAACCCTAACGTCAAAGACGTCCCATGAGGTCTTCCTCACTGGGATTCACGTCCTTCTCTTCCTCTTTGGATTCGGCCATATTGATAATATCAATGGCCTTGCACTCTCTTTTTGGATTCTCTTCTGTATTGCTTGGGAGAGTACTAAGAGGAGTTTCAATAATTTTCTTACTCTGCTGGCCCACTTGTGCCTCCAAATTTCTAATGGAAGACCTTGTTTCACTCATGAAACTTAAAGTGGCCTTAGATAGATCAAAGACTATGTTTGCTAAGATAGAGGGGCTTTGCTCAGCATTATCTGTCTGTTGCTGAGAAGATGATGGAAAAGGCTTGCTATTGCTAAGCCTGTTCCTTCCACCATTATTAAAGCCTTGTTGAGGCTTTTTTTGATCCTTCCATGAGAAATTTGGATGATTTCTCCATGAGGAATTATAGGTGTTTCCATAGGGTTCACCCATGTAATTCACCTCTGCCATTGCAGGGTTCTCAGGATCATAAGCTTCTTCTTCAGAAGATGCCTCTTTAGTACTGTTGGATGCATGTTACCATCTATTCAAACCCTGAGAAATCATGTTGACTTGCTGAGTTAACATTTTGTTTTGAGCCAATATGGCATTCAGAGCATCAATTTCAAGAACTCCCTTCCTCTGAGGTGTCCCATTTTTCACAGGATTCCTCTCAGAGGTGTACATGAATTGGTTATTTACAACCATGTCAATGAGTTCTTGAGCTTCTGCAGGCGTTTTCTTTAGGTGAATGGATCCCCCTGCAGAATGGTCCAGTGACATCTTAGAGAACTCAAATAGACCATCATAGAATATATCTAAAATGGTCCATTCTGAAAGCATGTCAGAATGACACTTTTTGGTCAACTGCTTGTATCTTTCCCAAGCTTCATAGAGGGATTCACCATCTTTTTGCTTGAAGGTTTGAACATCCACTATAAGCTTGCTCAGCTTTTGAGGAGGAAAAAACTTGGCCAAGAAGGCCGTGACCAGCGTATCCCAAGAGTCCAGGCTATCTTTAGGTTGTGAGTCCAACCATGTTTTAGCTCTGTCTCTTACAGCAAAAGGGAAAAGCATGAGCCTGTAGACTTCAGGATCTACTCCATTAGTCTTAATAATATCACAGATCTGCAAGAATTCAGTTAAAAACTAATAGGGATCGTCTGATGGAAGTCCATGGAACTTGCAGTTCTGTTGCATCAGAGCAACTAGTTGAGGCTTCAACTTAAAATTGTTTACTCCAATGGCAGAGATTGAGATGCTTCTTCCATAAAAGTTGGAAGTAGGTGTAGTATAATCACCAAGCATCTTCCTTCCATTATTGTTGGGTTCGGCCATGTCTCCTTCTTTTTCAAGATTCTCTGTAAGGTTTTCTCTGGATTGTTGTGCTTTAGCTTCTCTTAGCTTCTTCTTCAGAATCCTTTCAGGTTCAGGATCTGCTTCAACAAGAATGTCCTTGTCCTTGCTCCTGCTCATATGAAAAAGAAGAGAACAGAAAAGGAAGAGGAATCATCTATGTCACAGTATAGAGATTCCTTTATGTGAGTAGAAGAAGAAAAGAATAGAAGAAGGATGAGAAAAATTCGAACATAGAGGAGAAGAGAGAGTTCAAATTTTTAGATAAAGAGAAGAGTTAGTAAATGAATAAATAAATAGAAGGAGGTGAGAGAGAGGAGTTTTCGAAAATTGTTTTTGAAAAAAGGTTAGTGATTTTCGAAAATTAAGAGAAGAAATAGAATTAAAATTAAAATTTTAACCAATTAGTTAATTAAAAGAATTTTGAAAAAGAGTGAGGAATTTTCGAAAGTTAGAAAAAGAAAAGTAGTTAGGTGGTTTTGAAAAAGATAAGAAACAAACAAAAAGTCAATTAGTTAGTTGAAAAAGAAAATTTGAAAATCAATTTTGAAAAGATAGGAAGTTAGAAAAGATTTTTGAAATTGATTTTAAAAAAAGATATGATTGAAAAGATATGGTTGAAATTTATTTTAAAAAAGATTTGATTTTTAAAATTAAATTGATTACTTGACTAACAAGAAACTAAAAGATATGATTCTAGAATTTAAAGATTGAACCTTTCTTAACAAGAAAGTAACAAACTTCAAAATTTTGAATCAATCACATTAATTGTTAGTAAAGTTTTTTTGAAAATTATGAAATAAAATTAAGAAAAATATTTTGAAATCTCTAAAAAAATTTCGAAAATACAAAAGAAAAATGAAAAAGATTTGATTTTTGAATAAGTTTTGAAAAGGTAAGATTTTTAAAATTGAAATCTTGACTTGACTAACAAGAAACAACTAATATCAAAAATTTTTGACTAAGTCAACCCAAAGATTTTGAAAATTATGAGAGAAATAAGGGAAAGATATTTTTTTATTTTTGAATTTTTAATGATGAGAGAGAAAAACACAAAAATGACTCACAATATGAAAATTATGAATCAAAACACATGATGCATGCAAGAACACTATGAATGTCAAGATGAACACCAAGAACACTTTGAAGATCAAGATGAACATCAAAACTTATTTTTGAAATATTTTCAAGAAAAGAAAAACATGCAAGACACCAAACTTAGAAATTTTCAATGCTTAGACACTATGAATGCAAAAATGCATATGAAAAATAACAAAAAACACAAAACAAGAAAATATGAAGATCAAACAAGAAGACTTACCAAGAACAACTTGAAGATCATGAAGAACACATGCATGAATTTTCGAAAAATGAAAAAGTTTTTAAAACATGCAATTGACACCAAACTTAAAAATTGACACTAGACTCAAACAAGAAACACAAAAATATTTTTGATTTTTATGATTTTATGATTTTTTCGTTTTTTTTTTCGAAAATTACTTTTTGGAAAAACGAAAACAAAGAAAAATTTTTGAAAGATTTTTGAAAACTTTTTGAAAAGAAAATTACCTAATCCGAGCAACAAGATGAACCGTCAGTTGTCCAAACTCAAACAATCCCCAGCAACGGTGCCAAAAACTTGGTGCATGAAATTGTGATCATCAACAATGGCACCAATAGACTTGGAGCTCTCAAACGTGAATCACACTTTGTCACAACTTTGCACAACTAACCAGCAAGTGCACTGGGTCATCCAAGTAATACCTTACGTAAGTAAGGGTCGATCCCACGGAGATTGTTGGTATGAAGCAAGCTTTGGTCATCTTGTAAATCTCACTTAGGCGGATAATAATGGTTATAATGGTTTTCAAATATGAAGATAAATAAAGCATAAAATAGAGGTAGAGATACTTATGTATGGAGATGCTTTATCCCTTTTGAATCTCTGCTTTCCTACTGCTTTAATTCAATCATTCTTACTCCTTTCCATGGCAAGCTGTATGTAGGAAGTCATCGTTGTCAATGGCTACTTCCTATCCTCTCAGTGAAAATGGTCCAAATGCTCTGTCACAGAACGGCTAATCATCTGTCGGTTCTCGATCATGTCAGAATAGAATCCAGTGATTCTTTTGCGTCTGTCACTACGCCCAACACTCGTGAGTTTGAAGCTTGTCACAGTCATTCAATCCCTGAATCCTACTCGTAATACCACAGACAAGGTTTAGAATTTCCGGATTCTCAAGAATGCTACCAATGGATTCTAGCTTATACCACGAAGACTCCGATCTTTCGGAATGGAGGCTAAGAGACACGCGCTCGATCTAAGGTAGAACGGTAGTGGTTGTCAGGCACGCGTTCATAAGGACAGATGATGATGAGTGTCATGGATCATCACATCCACCAGGTTGAAGTGTAGCGAATATCTTAGAATAAGAATAAGCTTGAATTGAATAGAAGAACAATAGTAATTGCATTAATTCTCGAGGTACAGCAGAGCTCCACACCTTAATCTATGGTGTGTAGAAACTCCATCGTTGAAAATACATAAGTGATGGTCCAGGCATGGCCGAATGGCCAGCTCCCAAATGTAATCAAAGGATCACGAGACAATCCAAAGATAAGACCTGGTCAAAAGACTCCTAGTACAATGGTAAAAAGTTCTATTTATACTAAACTTAGCTACTAGGGTTTACAGAAACAAGTCTAAGTGCAGAAATCCACTTCCGGGGCCCACTTTTGGTGTGTGCTTGGATTGAGCTTGATCTTTACATGTGCAGAGGCTTCTCTTGGGGTTAAACGCCAAGTTGTAATGTGTTTTTGGCGTTTAACTCTGGTTTGTGACGTATATCTAGCGTTTTACTCTAGAATACAGCATGGAACTGGCGTTGAATGCCAGTTTGCGTCGTCTAAGCTTAAACAAAGTATGAGCTATTATATATTTCTGGAAAGCCCTAGATGTCTACTTTCTAACACAGTTGAGAGCGCACCATTTGGAGTTCTCTAGCTCCAGAAAATCCATTTCAAGTGCAGGGAGGTCAGAATTCAACAACATCAGCAATCCTTTTTCAGCCTGAATCAGATTTTTGCTCAGGTCCCTCAATTTTAGCCAGAAAATACCTGAAATCACAGAAAAACACACAAACTCATAGTAAAGTCCAGAAATATGAATTTTGCATAAAAACTAATAAAAGCATCCCTAAAATTAGCTAGATCCTACTAAAAACTACCTAAAAACAATGCCAAAAAGCGTATAAATTATCCGCTCATCAAGCGCTCGGTCATGTAAGGCAACACAGCGCCCAATGCCTTGTGTGCTTTTTCAGTCTGTCCCGTGCCAAGCTTTTCTTTTCATGAGGAGCCTGATAAAGTTAACAAAGTTAACCGAGCGCTTATGGTTTTGCCTTGTTTTCTTTTGGTTCCTTGTAGCGCTCGGTTAAATCAAGCAACGTATTGCCTAGGTCTTCAATTTCCTCGTGCCAAAGTAGCGCTTAGTGAGAGCACATAACGCAATGCCCTTTGTTGCTTCCCTTGTGTGCATGGTTCGATCCTTGGTTGTCCCCTTTTGGTGTAGCGTGCCTTGCTTTCCTTTTGGGTGAGGCACGATAAAGTTAACTAAGTGAGCGTAGCGCCCACTTTTTGAGTGCTAGTGCCTTGTTGATTTGGCATCCTCTTCGAGCCTTGGTGAGCGCTGCTTCCTTGATGCCTTTTTCCTTGTGAAGCATTGATGAGCGAATAATTTATATGCTTTTTGGCATTGTTTTTACATAGTTTTTAATATGATTTAGTTACTTTTTAGTGTATTTTTATTAGTTTTTATGCAAAAATCACATTTCTGGACTTTACTATGAGTTTGTGTGTTTTTCTATGATTTCAGGTATTTTCTGGCTGAAATTGAAGGACCTGAGCAATAATTTGATTCAGAGGCTGAGAAAGGACTGAAGATGCTGTTGGATTCTGACCTCCCTGCACTCGAAGTGGCTTTTCTGGAGCTATAGAAGCCTAAATGGCGCGTTCTCAATTGCGCTGGAAAGTAGACATCTTGGGCTTTCCAGAAATGTATAATAGTCCATACTTTGCCTGAGATTTGATGGCCCAAATTGGCATCCAAACGCCCACCAGAGACCATTTTCTGGCATAAAACGCTAGAACTGGCACCAAAGCTGGAGTTAAACGCCCAAACTGGCACTAAAACTGGCGTTTAAACTCCAAGAAGAGCCTATACACGTGAAAGCTTCAATGCTCAGCCCAAACACACACCAAGTGGGCCCTGGAAGTGGATTTCTGCACTATCTACACTTAGATACTCATTTTCTGTAAACCTAGTTTACTAGTTTAGTATAAATAGCACTTTTTACTATTGTATTCATATCTTTAGATCATTTTTAAGACTATCTTTGGATCACTTTTGATCTCTTGATCACGTTTTGGGTGCTGGCCATTCGGCCATGCCTGGACCTTCATCACTTATGTATTTTCGACGGTGGAGTTTCTACACCTCATAGATTAAGGTGTGGAGCTTTGTTGTTCCTTGGTGCACGAAAATTACACTCACACTTTGTAATTCCACACAACTAACTAACAAGTGCACTGGGTCGTCCAAGTAATACCTTACGTGAGTAACGGTCGATCCCATGGAGATTTCCAGCTTGAAGAAAGCTATGGTTATCTTATTATTCTTAGTCAGGATATCAATAGTGGTTCTTAATTTTAATTGCGAAAAGTAAAAGAGCATGAAATAAATACTTGTTATGCAGTAATGGAGAATAGATTGGAGTTTTGGAAATGCTCTGTCGTCTGAATTTCTGCTTTCCTACTGTCTTCTTCTTCACGCACGCAGGTCTCCTCGCATGGCAAGCTGTATGTTGGTGGATCACCGTTGTCAATGGCTACCAGCCGTCCTCTTAGTGAAAAGGGTCCATGTACATGGCTAATCATCTGTTGGTTCTCATTAATGTTGGAATAGGATCCAATGATCCTTTTGCACACTGTCACTGTGCCCAGCGTTCATTAGTTTGAAGCCCGTCACATTCATTCCTTCTCGGATCCTACTCGGAATACCACAGACAAGGTTTAGACTTTCCAGATCTCAAGAATACTACCAATTGATTCTAGCTTATACCATGAAGACTCTGATCTCACGGATTTGAATGCTCTGTTGTTAGGAGAGGCAGTCAAACTCGCGATCCAGGAACCCAAGAGATATACATTCAAACTAAGGTAGAGCAGAAGTGGTTGTAGGCACGCGTTCATAGGTTGAGAATGGTGATGAGTGTCACTGATTATCACATTCATCATGTTGAATTGCAAATGAATATCTTAAAATAGAAACAAGCGTGATTGAATAGAAAACAGAAATAATTGCATTAATTCATCGAGACACAGCAAAGCTCCTCACCCCCAACCATGGGGTTTAGAGACTCATGCTATCAAAGGAACAAATCCAGATGTAAAATGTCATGTGGTACTGAATGAATCTCTAAAAGTAGTTTTTATACTCAACTAGTAACCTAGGTTTACAGAAAATGAGTAAGCTAAGAGAGATAGTGCTGAAATCCACTCCCAAGGCCCACTTGGTGTGTGTTTGGGCTGCGCAATGAAGCTTTCACGTGTAGAGGCTATTCCTAGCATTTAACTCCAACTTTTGTGCCACTTTGGGCGTTTAACTCGAGCTTGTATCCTATTTCTGGCGATTAATGCCAGAATATGGTAGAAAGTTGGCGTTAAACACCAGTTTGCGTCATCATAACTCGGGCAAAATATGGACTATTATATATTGCTGGAAAGCCCAAGATGTCTAATTTCCAGCGCAATTGAGAGCACGTGAATTAGGGTTCTGTAGCTCCGGATAATTCATTTTGAGTGCAGGGAGGTTAGAATCCGATAGCATCTGCAGTCCTTTTTCAGCCTCTGAATCAGATTTTTGCTCAGGTCCCTCAATTTCAGCCAGAAAATACCTGAAATCATAGAAGAACACACAAACTCATAGTAAAGTCCAAAAATTTGAATTTTGCATAAAAACTAATAAAAATATAATAAAAAGTGAATAAAACATACTAAAAACTATGTAAAAATAATGCCAAAAAGCATATAAATTATCCGCTCATCACAACACCAAACTTAAAATGTTGCTTGTCCCCAAGCAAATAAAAAAAATAGGATAAAAAGAAGAGAATATACAATGAATTCCAAAACATGAATGATGCTTAGTCTCAATTAGATGAGCGGGGCTAGTAGCTTTTTGCTTTTGAACAGGTTTGGCATCTCACTTTATCCTTTGAAGTTCAGAATGATTGGCTTCCATAGGAACTCAGAATTCAGATAGTGTTATTGAATCTCCTAGTTTATTATGTTGATTCTTGAACACAACTATTTTATGAGTCTTGGCCGTGGCCCTAAGCATTTTGTTTTCCAGTATTATCACCGGATACATAAATGGCACAGACACATAACTGGGTGAACCTTTTCAGATTGTGACTCAGCTTTGCTAAAGTCCCCAGTTAGAGGTGTCCAGAGTTCTTAAGCACACTCTTTTTGCTTTAGATCATGACTTTAACCACTCAGTCTCAAGCTTTACACTTGGACCTTCATGCCACAAGCACATGGTTATGGACAGCTTGATTTAGCCGCTTAGGCCAGGATTTTATTCCTTTGGGCCCTCCTATCCATTAATGCTCAAAGCCTTGGATCCTTTTTACCCTTGTCTTTTGGTTTATAGGGTTATTGGCTTTTTCTGCTTGCTTTTCCTTTTTTTTCTTTCTTTTTCTTAATTTTTTTCGCCACTTTTTTTTTCGCAAGATTTGTCATTCACTGCTTTTTCTTCCTTCAAGAATCAATTTTATGATTTTTCAGATTATCAATAACATTTCTCTTTTTCATCATTATTTCAAGATCCAATAAATTTAACATTCATAAACTCCACTATAAAAAATATGCACTGTTCAAGCATTCATTCAGAAAACAAAAACTATTGCCACCACATCAATATAATTAAACTAATTTCAAGATAAAAATTGAAATTCATGTACTTCTTGTTCTTTTGTAATTAGGAACATTTTTCAATTAAGAAAGGTGAAGGATTTATGGGACATTCATAACTTTAAGGCATAGACACTAGACCCTAATGATCATGTAGTAAAGACACAAAACATAGTCAAACATAAAGCTCAAAATTGAAAACAGAAAAATAAATAGACAAGGAGATTAAGGAATGGGTCCACCTTAGTGAGGGTGGCGTCTTCTTCCTCTTGAAGAACCAATGGTGCTCTTGAGCTCCTCTATGTCTCTTCCTTGCCTTTGTTGCTCCTCCCTCATGGCTCTTTGATCTGTAGTCAAATGCTCTACTACTGAACT
Source organism: Arachis hypogaea (assembly GCF_003086295.3). Lineage (NCBI taxonomy): Eukaryota > Viridiplantae > Streptophyta > Magnoliopsida > Fabales > Fabaceae > Arachis > Arachis hypogaea. The sequence continues at coordinate 85,769,196 of NC_092036.1, read as the reverse complement.
ATGGACCCTTGAGATGAACCTCTCCATCTCTCATGACTCGGGGGTGGAAGCAACTGCCTTCCTTTTCCTCTTTCTAGAGGTTTCTCCGGCTTTAGGTGCCATAAATGGTTATGGAAAAACAAAAAGCAACGTTTTTTTCTACACCAAACTTAAAAGGTTTTCTCGTCCATGAGAAAAAAAAAGAAAGAAAGGAGTAGAAGGAGAAGATGGAGGTGTGTGAATGGGTGGGTTTGGGCGGGGAATGGTTTGAATTTGAATGGCGAGGTAGGTAGGGATCCTAGCCAAGAGAGAATGAGTTGAGGTTGGTGGGGATCCTGTGGGGTCCATAGATCCTAAGGGGTCAAGGACTTCTTATCCCTGCTCCATTTAGGCGTGCAAAACACCGTTAGAGTGTAATTCTGGTGTTAAACTTTAGGTTGCAGCCTATTTTTGGCGTTTAACGCCAACTTTTCTTCCCTTTCTTGCGTTTAACGCCAACTTGGTGCTCAGTTCTGGCGTTAAACGCCAGCTTGTTGCTTCCTTCTGGTGTTAAACGCCAGTCTGGTGCTTCTTTCTGGCGTTAAACGCCCAGAATGGTGCCAGACTGGGTATTTAACGCCCATTCTGCTACTCTTACTGGCGTTTAAACGCAAGTAAGTCTATCCTCCAGGGTGTGCTATTTTTGATGCTGTTTTTTATTCTACTTTAATTCTGCAGCTATTTTTATGACTCCACATGATCATCAACCTAAAGAAAACATAAAATAACAATGGAAAATGAAATGAAAAAGTAATTAACATAGATAAATAAAATTGGGTTGCCTCCCAATAAGCGCTTCTTTATTTTCTTTAGCTGGACTTTACTGAGCTTTAATCTAGTCTCAGCTTTGAGCATTCTTGCTCAATATTGCCTTCAAGATAATGCTTGACTCTCTGTCTATTAACAGTGAACTTTTTGTCAGAGTTAATATCCTAAAGCTCTACATATCCATATGGTGACACACTTGTAATCACATATGATCCTCTCCACCGGGATTTTAATTTCGCAGGAAATAGTATGAGCCTAGAGTTAAACAGTAGAAACTTTTGTCCTGTCTCAAAGACTCTAGATGATAGTTTTTTGTCATGTCACTTTTTTGCTTTCTCCTTGTAAATTTTTGCGTTTTCGAAAGCATTGAGTCTGAATTCCTTTAGCTCATTCAGCTGGAGCAATCTTTTCTCTCCAGCTAATTTGGCATCAAGGTTTAAGAATCTGGTTGCCCAGTAGGCTTTATGCTCCAGTTCTACGTGTAGGTGACAGGCCTTTCCATACACAAGCTGGTATCGAGAAGTCCCTATAGGAGTCTTGAATGTTGTTCTGTATGCCCATAGAGCATCATCCAAGCTCTTTGCCTAATCATTGCTACGGGCAATTATAATTTGTTTCAGGATTCTTTTTCGTTCTCTATTAGAGACTTCAGCTTACCCATTTGTCTGTGGATGATATGGAGTTGCCACCTTGTGGCTAATTCCATACCTGACCATAGTAGAGTAAAGCTGTTTATTGCATAAATGATTGCCTCAATCACTGATTAAAGCTCTAGGGACACCAAATCTGCTAAAGATATGTTTCTGGAGGAACTTCAGCACTGTCTTAGTATAATTAGTGGGTGTTGCAATTGCCTCTACCCATTTAGATACATAGTCCACTGCCACTAGAATATAAGTGTTTGAGTACGATGGTGGGAAAGGCCCCATGAAGTCAATACCCCATACATCAAATAGCTCAAACTCTAAGATCCCTTGCTGAGGCATGGCGTAACCATGAGGCAAATTACCAGCTCTCTAGCAACTGTCACAGTTACATACAAACTCTCGGGAGTCTTTACAGAGAGTAGGCCAGTAGAAGCCACATTGGAGGACCTTAGTGGCTGTTTGCTCACTTCTGAAATGTCCTCCATATTGTGATCCATGGCAATGCCATAGGATCTTCTGTGCCTCTTCCTTGGGCACACATCTACGGATCATTCTGTCTGCACATCTTAAAGAGATATGATTCATCCCATAAGTAGTACTTTGCATCAGTAATTAATTTTTTTGTTTGCTGCCTACTGTACTATTTGGGTATGAATCTTATCGCTTTATAGTTTGCAATGTCTGCAAACCACGGTACTTCCTGAATGGCAAAGAGTTGCTCATCCGAGAAGGTTTCAGAGATCTCAATAGTGGGGAGGGATGCCCCTTCTACTGGTTCTATCCGGGACAGATGATCAGCCACTTGGTTCTCTGTCCCTTTTCTGTCTCTTATTTCTATATCAAACTTTTGTAGAAGCAACACCCATCTTATGAGTCTGGGTTTTGAATCCTGCTTTGTGAGTAGATATTTAAGAGCAGCATGGTCAGTGTACACAATCACTTTTGATTCTACTAAATAGGATCTAAACTTGTCAATGGCATAAACCACTGCAAGCAGCTCTTTTTCTGTGGTTGTGTAATTTTTCTGTGTGTCATTTAGAACACAGATGGCATAGTAAATGACGTACAGAAGCTTGTTATACCTCTGTCCTAGTACTGCACCAACAGCATGGTCACTGGCATCACACATTAATTCAAATGGTAATGTCCAGTCTGGTGAGAAATGACAGGTGCTGTGACCAACTTAGCTTTCAGAGTCTCAAACACCTGCAGACACTCCATGTCAAAGACAAATGGTGTGTCAGCAGCTAGCAGATTGCTCAGAGGTTTTGCAATTTTTGAAAAATCCTTTATAAACCTCTTATAGAATCCTGCATGCCCCCAAAAGCTTCTGATTGCCTTAATATTGGCAGGTGGAGGTAATTTTTCAATTACCTCTACTTTAGCTTGATCCACCTCTATTCCTTTGTTCAAAACTTTATGCCCAAGGACAATTCCTTCAGTCACCATAAAGTGACATTTTTCCCAGTTTAAAACCAGGTTAGTCTCTTGGCACCTTTTCAGAACAAGTGCTAGATGATCAAGACAGGAGCTGAAATGAGTCTCCAAATACTGAGAAGTCATCCATAAAGACTTCCAGAAAATTTTCCACCATATCAGAGAAGATAGAGAGAATGCATCTCTGAAAGGTTGGAGGTGCATTACACAGACCAAATGGCATCCTTCTGTAGGCAAATACTCTAGATGGACATATGAATGCTGTTTTCTCTTGATCTTGAGGATCCACTACAATTTGGTTATAACCTGAATAGCCATCCAAAAATCAGTAATAGTCATGACCTGCGAGTCTTTCTAACATCTGGTCTATGAATGGTAAAGGAAAATGATCCTTTCTGGTGGCTGTATTGAGCCTTCTGTAGTCAATACACATATGCCACCCTGTAACTATTCTTGTAGGAACCAGTTCATTCTTTTCATTATGAACCATTGTCATGCCTCCCTTTTTGGGTATAACTTGGACAGGGCTCATCCAGGGGCTATCAGAAATGGGATAAATAATCCCAGCCTCCAGTAATTTAGTGAGCTCTTTCTGCACCACCTCCTTCATGGTTGGATTCAGCCGCCTCTGTGGTTGAACCACTGGCTTAGCATTATCCTCCAATAGGATCTTGTGGATGCATCTGGCTGGGCTAATGCCCTTAAGATCACTTATGGACCACCCAAGAGCTGTCTTGTGTGTTCTTAGCACCTGAATCAGTGCTTTCTCTTCCTGTGGCTCTAAAGCAGAGCTTATGATTACAGGAAAAGTGTCACCTTCTCCCATAAATGCATATTTTAGGGATGGTGGTAATTGTTTGAGCTCGAGTTTAGGAGGTTTCTCCTCTTTTTGAGGAGTTTTCAGAGGTTCTATTATTCCCTCTGGTTCCTCCAGATTAGACTGAACATCTTTAAAGATATCCTCTAGCTTTAATTCGAGACTATCAACTATATTGATCTCCTCTACTAGGGAGTCAATAATATCAACACTCATGCAGTCCTTTGATGTGTCTGGATGCTTCATTGCTTCAACAGCATTCAGCCTAAACTCATCCTCATTGACTCTCAGGGTCACTTCCCCTTTTTGGACATCAATGAGGGTTCGTCCAGTTGCTAGGATAGGTCTTCCTAGAATGACAGTTGCACTATTGTGCTCCTCTATCTCCAGCACTACAAAGTCAGTGTGAAAGGCAAATGGCCCAACTGTGACAATCATGTCCTCAATCACGCCTGATGGGTATTTAATGGAGCCATAAGCAAGTTTAAGACAGATCTGGGTTAGTTTGACTTCTTTAGTCAAGCCAAGCTTTCTGATAGTGGATACAGGTATTAGGTTGATACTTGCCCCAAGATCACATAGAGCTGTCTTGGTACAAGTACCCTATAATGTGCATGGTATCATAAAGTTCCTAGGATCCTTAAGCTTCTCTGGTAAGCTCTTTAGAATGATTGCACTGCATTCTTCAGTGAGAAAAACATTTTCAGTTTCTCTCTAATCCTGTTTATGACTTAAGATCTCTTTCATGAACTTAGCATAAGAGGGTATTTGCTCAAGTGCCTCTGAGGATAAGGCGGGTAAATTGTTTATCCTGTTCCGCTTGGCGGAGTTTCTGAGGATAAGGCATCTTGGCTTTGTATTCTTCAACCTTGGTTGCTGCAGGTTTATTTCCTATAGAGGTGGTTGGAGAAGCCTTCTTAGAGGGGTTACTATCAGCACTTGGAGGTGTCTGATCCCCCATTAGCGTTTGAACGCCAGGATTGGGGAATGGATGGGCATTTAACGCCAGATTCCCTCTATTTTTTGGCGTTTGAACACCAGAACTGGACATGGACTGGCGTTTAACCCCAGTTTTTCACCATTTTCTAGCGTTTGAACGCCAGAATCATTCCTCTCTGTGCTCTTACTGTCCTCAGAAGGATTTTTGGTAGCAGTTTGCTCATCATCTGTCAGTTGTTCTTTTCTTGGCTTTCTGCTGCTTTGATTTGAGGTATTTAATGTTTTTCCACTTCTTAATTGAACTGCTTGGCACTCTTCTGTTATCTATTTTGATAATTGCTGTTTTGTCTACTTCAATTGTCTTTCCATATTCTGATTAGTATTTCTGGTTTCTTGTAGCATCTCCTTAAATTCTGCTAACTATTTTGTTATAGCAGATAGTTGCTGATTGAATTCAGTAACTTGTTCTTGAGGACTAAAGTCAGTGGATACTACCTTAGCTTCTTCTTTCATGAAGGACTCATTACTTAAGTACAGATGCTGATTTCTGGCAACCGTATCTATGAGCTCTTGAGCCTCTTCAATCGTTTTTCTCATGTGTATAGATCCACCAGCTGAGTGGTCTAGAGAAATCTATGCTTTTTCTGTAAGCCCGTAGTAGAAGATGTCTAACTGCACGCACTCTGAAAATATTTCAGAGGGGCATTTCCTTAGCATTTCTCTGTACCTCTCCCAGGCATTATAAAGAGATTCGTTATCCCCTTGTTTAAAGCCTTGGATATCTAGCCTTAGCTGTGTCATGCTTTTAGGGGGGAAATATTGATTCAGGAATTTGTTTGACAACTATTTTCATGTTCTTATGCTTGCTGTGGGTTGGTTATTTAACCACCTCTTAGCTTGATCTTTCATAGCAAATGGAAACAATAATAGTCTGTATACATCTAGATCTACTTTCTTATCATATACAGTGTCAGCAATTTATAAGAATTGTTCTAGAAATTCAGTAGCTTCTTCCTATGGAAGACCGGAATACTGGCAATTTTGCTGCACCATGATAATGAGCTGAAGGTTTAGCTCAAAATTAATAGCTTTAATGGGTGTATACAGATACTACCCCCATAAGAAGCAGTAGTAGGGTTAGTGATGAGCGGATAATTTATACGCTTTTTGGCATTGTTTTAGTATGATTTTAGTATATTTTGGTTAGTTTTTAGTATACTTTTATTAGTTTTTAGTTAAAATTCACTTTTCTGGACTTTACTATGAGTTTGTGTGTTTTTCTGTGATTTCAGCTATTTTTTGGCTGAAATTGAGGGTCCTGAGCAAAAATCTGATTCAGAGGTTGAAAAGGACTGCAGATGCTGTTGGATTCTGACCTCCCTGCACTCGAAGTGGATTTTCTGGAGCTACAGAAGCCCAATTGGCGCGCTCTCGACGACGTTGAAAGTAGACATCCTGGGCTTTCCAGCAATGCATAATAGTCCATACTTTGCCCGAGATGTGATGGCCCAAACCGGCGTTGCAAATCAGCATCAGAATTCCCAGCGTTTAACGCTGGAACTGGCATAAAAATTGGAGTTAAACGCCCAAACTGGCATAAAAGCTGGCGTTTAACTCCAGAAAAAGTCTCTACACATGAAAGCTTTAATGCTCAGCCCAAGCACACACTAAGTGGACCCAGAAGTGGATTTTTACGTCATTTACTCATTTCTGTATACCCTAGGTTACTAGTTCACTATTAATAGGATCTTTTGACATGGTATCTGTACCTCATGACACTTTACACGTTTCTCATTGTATCTTCTACGGCATGAGTCTCTAAACCCCATGGTTGGGGGTGAGGAGCTCTGCTGTGTCTTGATGGATTAATGCAATTACTACTGTTTTTCATTCAATCATGCTTGCCTCCATTCTAAGATATCACTTGTTCCTAAACCTGATGAATGTGATGATCCGTGACACTCATCACCATTCTCACCTATGAACGTGTGCCTGACAACCACCTCCGTTCTACTTTAGATTGAGTGAATATCTCTTGGATTTCTTAATCAGAATCTTCGTGGTATAAGCTAGAATTGATGGCGGCATTCAAGAGAATCCGGAAGGTCTAAACCTTGTCTGTGGTATTCTGAGTAGGATTCAATGATTGAATGACTGTGACGAGCTTCAAACTCCTGAAGGCTGGGCGTTAGTGACAGACGCAAAAGAATCACTGGATTCTATTCCAACCCGATTGAGAACCGACAGATGATTAGCCGTGTTGTGACAGAGCGCGTTGAACATTTTCACTGAGAGGATGGGAGGTAGCCACTGACAACGGTGAAACCCTACATACAGCTTGCTATGGAAGGAGCCTTGCGTGCTTGAAGAAGAAGACTGTAGAAAAGCAGGGGTTCAGAAGATAGAGCATCTCCAAAATCTCAACCTTTTCCCTATTACTGCAAAACAAGTACTTATTTCATGTTCTTCTGCTTTTCACAATCAAACCTGATAATTATTGATATCCTAACTAAGAGTTACAAGATAACCATAGCTTGCTTCAAGCCGACAATCTCCGTGGGATCGACCCTTACTCACGTAAGGTATTACTTGGACGACCCAGTGCACTTGCTGGTTAGTTGTGCGGAATTGCAAAAGTGTGATTGCAATTTCATGCACTAGTTAGCATATGACCCCAGAGTCCTTCTGAACTATTCATTTCCACTTAGGTCCATGATGGAGAAAGGGAGATGATTTAGATTGTAAATAATTATTCCTCTTCTTTTTTTTTTTTTGAATACCGAAAATTTAAAAAGAAAGTAAAATAAAATAAATGAAAAATTAAATATAGGTTAAAAAATTTAGAAAAATAAATAAAAGAAAATTGAAAACTAAAATAATTAATTAATTAAAAGATTTGAAAAATTTTGGATATGATTTTTGAAAATTGAGGAGAGAAAAATTGGTTAGGAAGTTTTGAAAAAGGATGTCTTAAAATTAAGGGTACTTGTAAGAAAATAAATTAAAATAAAATAAAATAAAATAAAATAAAATAAAAGATTTGAAAAAGGTATGATTTTAAAATTTGAGATCAGAAAAGATAAGATAAGATTTTGAAAAAAGATATGATTTTAAAAATTTTGACCAAATCAACCTAATGAATTCGAAAATTGTGAGCAATTAAAGGAAAGGATATTTTTTTTATTTTTGAATTTTATGAGGAAAGAGAAAAACACACAAAAGACACAAGACTTAAAATTTTTAGATCTAATGCTCCTTGTTTTCGAAAATTTTGGAGGGAAAACACCAAGGAACACTGATGTGTGGAAAGCGATCCAACACAAAACTCACCGGCAAGTGTACCGGGTCGCATCAAGTAATAATAACTCACATGAGTGAGGTCGATCCCACAGGGATTGAAGGATTGAGCAATTTTAGTTTAGTAGTTGATTTAGTCAAGCGAGTCAAGTTTTGGTTGAGTGGGTTGTACTTAACAGAAGCTAAATTGCTTGGAATATAAAGGGAGAAGGGAGAATTGCAGTAAATTAAAGAACAGGAAAATAAACTTGCTGAATCTTAAAGAACAAGAGAGTAAATGACTGAAACTTAAAGTGCAAGAAATGTAAATTGCAGTAACTTAAATGGAAAGGAATGTAAATTGCTTGAATGTAAAAGGGATTCGAGGACTGGGATTGCAGAATCTAAACAAAGAGAAATTGAATTGCCACAATTAATAGAGCAGAAATTTAATTGGGAGCAAAAAGAATTCAAACAGAAATTGTAAGGAAAGTGCAGCAGGGTTCACAGAAGAACCAAAAGTAAATTAGGATCTCAGGACTCCAGAGACTAGATCTCAATTACCTTCCTAGATCCAATTTTTCAAAGCAATTGATAAGAAAATGAAGAAGAAGCAGTAAAGGAAATTGAAATTAAACTCAATTGTGCAGAAAGATGTTTAAAGAGATTTTGAATGGAGATTGAGACAGAATTTCCTCAATTCTTCACACCCAAAACTCAAAACAAGGAAATTAAAAAGGCCTAAGCAAGAACGAGGAAGAAGAGAGATCAATTCTCCTCCCCAATTCTCTGAAATCTCAGTGAAGTCACCAAGAGAAGCTCCAAAGTGCAAAAATAAAATTCAAAGCTCAAAGAAAGTGCAAAATTCAAAAGTCAAGTAAAAGGTCCTAATTACATCAAACTAGCTCCTATTTATACACTTTCTATTCTTGGATTTTGGGATTTGGATGGGCTTTTGATTTGGTGAAGAAATGAATTAAATTGGATTTTTAATTAAATTTTCGGCCCAAAAATAATAGCTTCCAGGAGGCTGCCCTGCCCTTGTGGAGGGCAGGGCAGGATTTGGTGCTTGGTGCGTGCGTGGTGCGGGCGGATGATGCTGTGGTGCGCAGGATGCTGCCCTGCCCTCGCGGAGGGCAGGGCAGAAAAAATTGGTGCGCCAGAAATGTGCCGTGGTGCGCTGCTGGTGCTGCCAGATGATGCTGCGGTGCGCCAGAATGGAGCCTTGGTGCACAGGATGCTGCCCTGCCCTCGCAGAGGGCAGGGCAGAAAAAGTTGGTGCGCCAGAATGGTGCCGTGGTGCGCTGCTGGTGCTGCCAGATGATGCTGCGGTGCGCCAGAATGGTGCCTTGGTGCGCCAGAATTGTGCCACAACAAAATGCTGCCCTGCCCTCGCGGAGGGCAGGGCAGTGTTTCCAAACTGAAGTCCCGCGTTCGAATCATGGCAGAAACACACGCTACTTAATTTCCTTGGCTTTCTTGGCACCAAAGTGAGGCTTAATTCCTTGCTTCCTCATGGTCCCGTGTTCAACTCTTGTGGCAAGCATTGGTAGACATTTTCCTTTGATTTTCTTCCCTTGTGAGCCCGATACTGCCCTTGTGGAGGGCAGGGCAACATTTTCTTCTTCTTGATTCCAAGGCACAAATTTGTGCTCTGCCCTTGTAGTGGGCAGGGCAGAGTTGCCTTTTATGCTTTGTTCCCTTATGTTGCCCTCCTAGAGGGCAGTGTGCCCTTGTGGAGGGCAATGCTTGCCTCCCCTCTTTACATGCGGCACACTTCTCCTTCCTTTGACCATGTTTTCTTCTCCTTTGGTCACGCTTTCTTAGGCCACGCTTTTCTCTTTTATTCTTTTCTTCACCTACAATAAACCAAAACAACCACTCCAAGTATCACTAAATTCACAAGGCTTATAAATCAATTAAAATTCAATTAAAATTAGCTTAAACCTCATGAGTTAACATTAATTTCATGGTGGTTGCTTGATTTAAAGAAGTTATGCATTTTCACTCCAAATCACTTACTTAGGATGCAAGAAAGTGCATAAAGACTAATAAAACAAGTGAAATTAGCTTGAAAAATGGGTATATGATGACTTGTCATCACAACACCAAACTTAAATCTTGCTTGTCCCCAAGTAAGCATCAAAGATAAGAGCAATTGAAATGAATAAGAAAAGAGTACATATCCTTATTAGGCATATAGTAGAACTTGATTTATGGGATCTTTATGCAGACAATGATAACTCAATTATTGTTGCTGTTACATAATGTACATCTTTCCTCAAAGGCTTGCTAAACTTGCTGTTATAAGACTCACTTTTTAATTACTCCCTTGCTAACTTTTCTTGGCTTACAATGCTTAACAAGCTTATTATTCTTTTGGAGGTTTGGTGTCAAATGTTGCAGTAGCAGCCTTTGGCTTTATTTTTTTTTTTCTTTTACTCAACATTTTTCCACCAAAGACACATTGCTCACTAATTCTTCCTAGGATCATTGATGCCCAGCATCTCTTTGGATAACTAAATGTTCTGTATCTAAGTTGCTCTTTATTGTGGACTTTCAATTGGCCATCCCAAATCAGTTGATCTAAGTGACCGGGTTTTAAAATACCCCTTAGAATTTACTCATCCAAGCATATCTTAGTACATGAACACCACAGGCATATGTCCTAGGGTCCAAGCTATTGGTGTCCAACCTTTATTCTTTGTTTTTCTTGCCACTTTGGCTTTTTCTTCTTCCTTTTCTTTCTGTTTTTGTTCTCAAGGGCTTTTTCTTTATTGATAAGAGTCTTTGTAACAGCAAGCTAACTCACACTTGAATGAGAATGCTATTATGCAACAATTATTTCATGAGTTATGCATTTAATCAAACACATATACCACCACTAACTCCCATTCTTACTTATGCAACATTGGATATTTCACTTTTCAATTCAAACAAATCTCTTTTATCTAAGCATATGGGAAACAAAACAAATTTCAAGCTAAGTGATGGTTAACAAGCATTATGCAGATTTAGCATTTCTCTAGCTATTTATTAAATAACTAAAAATGAAAACAAAGAACAACAATTGCATGAAGTAAAAAGAAATAGATGATGGAGGCATATCATGTTTCAGATATGCATCTCCTTATTAGAGACATGAAAGAGGAAATATGAAAGAACTTTGCCACCTTCTAATGGTCGTGGCTGCTTGATGAGCGGATAATTTGTACGCTTTTTGGCATTGTTTTTAGTATGTTTTTAGTATGATCTAGTTAGTTTTTAGTATATTTTTATTAGTTTTTAGTTAAAATTCACTTTTCTGGACTTTACTATGAGTTTGTGTGTTTTTCTGTGATTTCAGGTATTTTCTGGCTGAAATTGAGGGACCTGAGCAAAAATCTGATTCAGAGACTGAAAAGGACTGCAGATGCTGTTGGATTCTGACCTCCCTGCACTCGAAGTGGATTTTCTGGAGCTACAGAAGCCCAATTGGCACGCTCTCAACGGCGTTGGAAAGTAGACATCCTGGGATTTCCAGAAATATATGATAGTTCATACTTTGCCCAAGATTTGATGGCCCAAACCGGCGTTCAAAGTCACCCTCAGAAATCCCAGCGTTAAACGCCGGAACTGGCACCAAAATGGGAGTTAAACGCCCAAACTGGCATAAAAGCTGGCGTTTAACTCCAGGAAGAGTCTCTACACGAAAATGCTTCATTGCTCAGCCCAAGCACACACCAAGTGGGCCCGGAAGTGGATTTTTATGTCATTTACTCATCTCTGTACACCCTAGGCTACTAGTTATCTATAAGTAGGACATTATACTATTGTATTTGGAATCTTGGTTCTTCTGGTTCCCTCTCTGGGACCGAAGCCAATGATCACTCTTGTTCTTATGTATTTTCAACGGTGGAGTTTCTACACACCATAGATTAAGGTGTGGAGCTCTGCTGTACCTCGAGTATTAATGCAATTACTATTGTTCTTCTATTCAATTCCGCTTGTTCTTGTTCTAAGATATCACTTGTTCTTCAACTTGATGAATGTGATGATCCGTGACACTCATCATCATTCTCACTTATGAACGTGTGACTGACAACCACCTCCGTTCTACCTTCGATTGGGTGAATATCTCTTGGATTCCTGATACACGATGCATGGTTGATTGCCTGACAACTGAGTACTCACCTGACAAACGAGCCAGCCATTCCGTGAGATCAGAGTCTTCATGGTATAGGCTAGAATTGATGGCGGCATTCAAGAGAATCCGGAAGGTCTAACCTTGTCTGTGGTATTCTGAGTAGGATTCAATGATTGAATGACTGTGACGTGCTTCAAACTCCTGAGGGCGGGGCGTTAGTGACAGACGCAAAAGAATCACTGGATTCTATTTCGGCCTGATCGAGAACCGACAGATGGATAGCCGTGCCGTAACAGGGTGCGTTGAACATTTCCACTGAGAGGATGGGAGGTAGCCACTGACAATGGTGAAACCCTTGCTTAAGCTTTCCATGGAAAGGAAGAAGAAGGATTGGATGAAGACAGTAGGAAAGCAGAGAGATGGAAGGGAAGGCATCTTCATACGCTTATCTGAAATTCCTACCAATGAATTACATAAGTATCTCTATCTTTATCTTTATGTTTTATGCGTTTATCACCATACCCATTTGAGTTTGCCTGACTAAGATTTACAAGGTGACCATAGCTTGCTTCATACCAACAATCTCTGTGGGATCGACCCTTACTCGCGTAAGGTTTATTACTTGGACGACCCAGTACACTTGCTGGTTAGTTGTGCGAAGTTGTGTTTATGCCATGGTATTGAACACCAAGTTTTTTGATTCATTACCGGGGATTATTTGATTTGTGAAAAGTATTGATCACAATTTCGTGCACCAAGTTTTTGGCGCCGTTGCCGGGGATTGTTGAGTTTGGACAACTGATGGTTCATCTTGTTGCTTAGATTAGGTATTTTTTTTCGGAATTCTTGAAGATGAATTCTAGTGTTTCAAGGTGATGTTCTTATCATCACCAAAGCTGATTGATTTTCATCAATATAGCTCTTGAATGCAATGTCCTGCTGAAGCTTGTTCAGCCATGTCTAATTTCTTTAGACTGAAGCTTTAGACTAACATTGCATGATTCCTGGAATTCTCATTAAGAATTTTGATATCTTTATTTTCTCTTCCACTTAATTTTCGAAAAAAGCACAAAAAAAATTACAAAATCATAAATATCCAAAAATATTTCTTGTTTGAGTCTAGAGTCTCATTTTACGTTTGGTGTCAATTGCATGCATTCATTCATGTGTCCTAAGTGATTTTCAAAGTTATTCTTGATGATTTACTTGCTCTGATCTTTGAATTCTATTGACTTGAGTGTTTCGTGTGTCTCATATGCATTCTCATTTTGTTAGTGTCAGTAGTATACAAACTGCTAAGTTTGGTGTCTTGCATGCATTGTTATTTGATTTTAGTTGCATTTTGATTATTAAAAATCCAAAAATATTTTTAATTTGTGTCTTCTCAAGTCAATAATACAGAGAATTGAAGATTCAGAACATACAGCAGAGGAATTGCACAGAAAAAGCTGGGCGTTCAAAACGCCCAGTGAAGAAGGATAGACTGGCGTTTAAACGCCAGCCAGGGTACCTGGTTGAGCGTTTAACGCCCAAAAGGGTATAGTTTTGGGCATTAAACGCCAGAATGTGCACCATTCTGGGCGTTTAACGCCAGGATGGCACAAGAGGGAAGATTCTGTTTTCAATGCAATTTTTTTTCAAGTTTTCAAAGTTTTTCAAAATCAAATCTTTTTAAAAAAAAATGTTTTTCAAATCATACCTTCTCAATCACATCTTTTTAAAACTAATCATATCTTCTTAACCACATCTTTTTCAAAATAGTTTTCAATCAAATCTTTTTGATTTCTAATTTCAAAATCTTTTTCAAAAATCACTTGATTTCTTTTCCACTTTCATTTTCGAAAATCAATTAGTGTTTTTCAAAAATGTTTTCAAACTCTTTTACTTAATTTTCGAAAATTACTTCCCTTCTTCTCACATCCTTCTATTTATGGACTAACACTATTCCTTAATGCAAAATTCGAACTCCATCTTCTTTGATAAGTTCGAATTTTCTACTTCTGTCTTCTACTTTTCTTCTCCTCTGACACCTAAAGGAATCTCTATACTGTGACATAGAGGATTCCACATTTTCTTGTTCCCTTCTCCTTCTTATGAGCAGGAGCAAGGACAAAAGCATTCTTGTTGAGGCTGATCCTGAACCTGAAAGGACCTTGAAGAGAAAGCTAAGAGAAGCCAAAGCACAACTCTCTGTAGAGGACCTAACAGAAATCTTCAAAGAAGAAGAACAAATGGCAGCCGAAAACAACAACAATGCCAACAATGCAAGGAAGGTGCTGGGTGACTTTACTGCACCTACTCCCGACTTTTATGGGAGAAGCATCTCTATCCCTGCCATTGGAGCAAACAACTTTGAGCTTAAGCCTCAATTAGTTTCTCCAATGCAACAGAATTGCAAGTTCCATGGACTTCCATTGGAAGATCCTCATCAGTTTTTAGCTGAGCTCTTGCAAATCTGTGACACTGTCAAGACTAATGGGGTTGACCCTGAGGTCTACAGACTTATGCTATTCCCTTTTGCTGTAAGAGACAGAGCTAGGACATGGTTGGACTCACAACCTAAAGAAAGCCTGGACTCTTGGGAAAAGCTAGTCAATGCCTTCTTGGCAAAGTTCTTTCCACATCAAAAATTGAGTAAGCTTAGAGTGGAAGTCCAAACCTTCAGACAGAAGAAAGGAGAATCCCTCTATGAAGCTTGGGAAAGATACAAACAATTAATCAGAAAGTGTCCTTCTGATATGCTTTCTGAATAGAGCATCATAGGTATTTTCTATGATGGTCTCTCTGAACTGTCCAAGATGTCTTTGGATAGCTCTGCTGGAGGATCTCTTCGTCTGAAGAAGACGCCTACTGAAGCTCAAGAGCTAATTGAAATGGTTGCAAATAACCAATTCATGTACACTTCTGAAAGAAATCCTGTGAACAATGGGACTAGTCAGAAGAAAGGAGTTCTTGAGATTGACACTCTGAATGCCATATTGGCTCAGAACAAAATATTGACCCAACAAGTCAATATGATCTCTCAAAGTCTGTCTGGAATGCAAAATGCACCAAGCAGTACTAAGGAAGCTTCATCTGAGGAAGAAGCTTATGATCCTGAGAACCCTTCAATGGAAGAGGTGAATTACATGGGAGAATCCTATGGAAACACCTATAATCCTTCATGGAGAAATCATCCAAATTTCTCATGGAAGGATCAACAGAGACCTCAACAAGGTTTCAACAACAATAATGGTGGAAGAAACAGGTTTTGCAATAGCAAGCCTTTTCCATCATCTTCTCAGCAACAGACAGAGAGTTCTAAGCAGAATACCTCTGACTTAGCAACCATGGTCTCTGATCTAATCAAAACCACTCAAAGTTTCATGACTGAAACAAGGTCCTCCATTAGAAACTTGGAGGCACAAGTGGGTCAGCTGAGCAAGAAAATTACTGAACTCCCCCTAGTACTCTCCCAAGCAATACAGAAGAAAATCCAAAAGGAGAGTGCAAGGCCATCAACATGGCCGAATTTTGGGAGGAAGGAGAGGCAGTGAACGCCACTGAGGAAGGCCTCAATGGACGTCCACTGGCCTCCAATGAGTTCCCCCAAGAGGAACCATGGGAATCTGAGGCTCAAAATGAGACCATAGAGATTCTATTGGACTTACTTTTGCCATTCATGAGCTTTGATGAGTATTCTTCCTCTGAAAAGGATGAGTATGTCACTGAAGAGCAAGTTGCTAAATACCTTGGAGCAATCATGAAGCTAAATGACAAGTTATTTGGAAATGAGACTTGGGAGGATGAACCCCCTTTGCTCACCAAGGAACTAGATGACTTGTCTAGGCAGAAACTGCCTCAAAAGAGACAGGATCCTGGGAAGTTTTCAATACCTTGTACCATAGGCACCATGACCTTCAAGAAGGCCTTGTGTGACTTAGGGTCAAGTGTAAACCTCATGCCTCTCTCTGTAATGGAGAAGTTAGGGATCTCTGAGGTGCAAGCTGCAAAAATCTCACTAGAGATGGCAGACAATTCAAGAAAACAAGCCTATGGACTTATAGAGGATGTTCTGGTTAAAGTTGAAGACCATTACATCCCTACTGATTTCATAGTCCTAGAGACTGGGAAGTGCATGGATGAATCCATCATCCTTGGCAGACCCTTCCTAGCCACAGCAAGGGCTGTGATTGATGTTGATAGAGGAGAGTTGATCATTCAAGTGAATGAAGAATCCTTGGTGTTTAAGGCTCAAGGATATCCCTCTGTCACCATGGAGAGGAAGCATGAAGAGCTTCTCTCAAAACAGAGCCAAACAGAGCCCCCACAGTCAAACTCTAAGTTTGGTGTTGGGAGGCCACAACCAAACTCTAAGTTTGGTGTTGAACCCCCACATTCAAACTCTAAGTTTGGTGTTGGGAGGTTCCAACATGGCTCTGAACATTTCTCAGGCTCCATGAGAGCCCACTGTCAAGCTACTGACATTAAAGAAGTGCTTGTTGGGAGGCAACCCAATATTATATTTTGACTATTTTCTTTTGTTATTTTATGTTTTTTGTAGGTTGATGATCATGAGAAGTCACAAAATCAATGAAAAAAAGCAAAAACAGAATGAAAAACAGAAAGAAAAATAGCACACCCTGGAGGAAGAACCCACTGGCGATTAAACGCCAGTGAGGCTAGCTGTTGGGCATTTAACGCCCAGTCTGGCACCATTCTGGGCGTTTAACGCCAGAAAAGGGCACCAGACTGGCGTTAAACGCCAGAAAAGGGCAAGAAGCTGGCGTTAAACGCCAGAAATGGGCACCAGCCCGGCGTTTAACGCCAGAATTGGCTAAAAACGCAATTTTGCTTGCCATTTGGTGCAGGGATGACTTTTCCTTGACACCTCAGGATCTGTGGACCCCACAGGATCCCCACCTACCCCACCACTCTCTCTCTTCTTCACCAATCACCTCAACACCTCTTCCCCAAAAACCCTTCACCTATCAAATCCCTTCTTTCTCTTCACCACTCACATCCATCCTTCATAAAACCCCACCTACCTCACCATTCAAATTCAAACCACTTTCCCACCCAAACCCACCCTCACTTGACCGAACCTTACCCTTCCCAAACTCTCCTATATAAACCCATCTTCACTCCTTCATTTTCACACAACCTAAACACCACTTCTTCCCCTTCTTGGCCGAAAACAAAGGCCATTCCCATCTCCTTCATTTCTTCTTCTTCTACTCTCTTCTTTCTTAATTTGCTCGAGGACGAGCAAACCTTTTAAGTTTGGTGTGGTAAAAGCATTGCTTTTTGTTTTTCCATAACCATTTATGGCATCCAAGGCCGGAGAAACCTCTAGAAAGAGGAAAGGGAAGGCAAAAGCTTCCACCTCCGAGTCATGGGAGATGGAAAGATTCATCTCAAGGGTGCATCAAGACCACTTCTATGAAGTTGTGGCCTTGAAGAAGGTGATCCCCGAGGTCCCTTTTTCACTCAAAAAGAGTGAATATCCGGAGATCCGACATGAGATCCGAAGAAGAGGTTGGGAAGTTCTTACCAACCCCATTCAACAAGTCGGAATCTTAATGGTTCAAGAGTTCTATGCCAATGCATGGATCACCAAGAACCATGATCAAAGTGTGAACCCGGATCCAAAGAATTATCTTACTATGGTTCGGGGGAAATACTTGGATTTTAATCCGGAAAGTGTAAGGTTGGCATTCAATTTGCCCATGATGCAAGGAGATGAACATCCTTACACTAGAAGGGTCAACTTTGATCAAAGGTTGGACCAAGTCCTCACAGTCATATGTGAAGAGGGCACCCAATGGAAGAGAGATTCAAGAGGGAAGCCGGTTCAATTGAGAAGGCATGACCTCAAACCCGTGGCTAGAGGATGGTTGGAGTTTATCCAACGCTCAATCATTCCCACTAGCAACCGGTCCGAAGTTACCATAGACCGGGCTATCATGATTCATAGCATCATGATTGGAGAAGGAATAGAAGTTCATGAGGTTATAGCTCAAGAGCTTTATAAGGTGGCGGACAAGCCCTCTACCTTGGCAAGGTTAGCCTTCCCTCATCTCATTTGTCACCTCTGTTATTCAGTTGGAGTTGACATAGAGGGAGACACCCCTATTGATGAGGACAAGCCCATCACTAAGAAGAGGATGGAGCACACAAGAGACCCCACTCATCATGAGATCCCTGAGATACCTCAAGGGATGCACTTTCCTCCACAAAACTATTAGGAGCAACTAAACACCTCCCTAGGAGAATTGAGTTCCAACATGGGACAACTAAGGGTGGAGCATCAAGAACACTCCATCATCCTCCATGAAATTAGAGAAGATCAAAGAATCATGAGAGAGGAGCAACAAAGACAAGGAAGAGATATTGAGGAGCTCAAGCACTCCATAGGATCTTCAAGAGGAAGAAAGAGCCGCCATCACTAAGGTGGACCCGTTCTTTAATTTCCTTGTTCTTTATTTTCCTGTTTTTCGAAAATTAATGCTTATGTTTGTCCATGTTTGTGTCTTGTGATCATTAGTGTCTTAGTGTCTATGCCTTAAAGTTATGAATGTCCTATGAATCCGTCACCTTTCTTAAATGAAAAATGTTCTTAATTGAAAGAGAGAAAATTTCGAAAAAAAAAGAGAAGAGAAAAAGAAAGAAAAAGAAAGAAAAATAAAAGAAATAAAGTTGTGATCCAAGGCAAAAAGAGTGTGCTTAAGAACCCTGGACACCTCTAATTGGGGACTCTAGCAAAGCTGAGTCACAATCTGAAAAGGTTCACCCAATTATGTGTCTGTGGCATGTATGTATCCGGTGGTAATACTGGAAGACAGAGTGCTTTGGGCCACGGCCAAAACTCAATAAGTAGCTTTGTTCAAGAATCATCATACTTAACTAGGAGAATCAATAACACTATCTGGATTCTGAGTTCCTAAAGAAGCCAACCATTCTGAATTTCAAAGGATAGAGTGAGATGCCAAAACTGTTCAGAGGCAAAAAGCTAAAAGCCCCGCTCATCTAATTAATACTGATCTTCATAGATGTTTTTGGAATTCATTGCATATTCTCTTCTTTTTATCTTATTTGATTTTCAGTTGCTTGAGGACAAGCAACAATTGAAGTTTGGTGTTGTGATGAGCGGATAATTTGTACGCTTTTTGGCATTGTTTTTAGTATGTTTTTAGTATGATCTAGTTAGTTTTTAGTATATTTTTATTAGTTTTTAGTTAAAATTCACTTTTCTGGACTTCACTATGAGTTTGTGTGTTTTTCTGTGATTTCAGGTATTTTCTGGCTGAAATTGAGGGACCTGAGCAAAAATCTGATTCAAAGACTGAAAAGGACTGCAGATGCTGTTGGATTCTGACCTCCCTGCACTCGAAGTGGATTTTCTGGAGCTACAGAAGCCCAATTGGCGCGCTCTCAACGGCGTTGGAAAGTAGACATCCTGGGCTTTCCAGAAATATATGATAGTTCATACTTTGCCCAAGATTTGATGGCCCAAACCGGCGTTCAAAGTCACCCTCAGAAATCCCAGCGTTAAACGCCGGAACTGGCACCAAAATGGGAGTTAAACGCCCAAACTGGCATAAAAGCTGGCGTTTAACTCCAGGAAGAGTCTCTACACGAAAATGCTTCATTGCTCAGCCCAAGCACACACCAAGTGGGCCCGGAAGTGGATTTTTATGTCATTTACTCATCTCTGTACACCCTAGGCTACTAGTTATCTATAAGTAGGACATTATACTATTGTATTTGGAATCTTGGTTCTTCTGGTTCCCTCTCCGGGACCGAAGCCAATGATCACTCTTGTTCTTATGTATTTTCAACGGTGGAGTTTCTACACACCATAGATTAAGGTGTGGAGCTCTGCTGTACCTCGAGTTTTAATGCAATTACTATTGTTCTTCTATTCAATTCCGCTTGTTCTTGTTCTAAGATATCACTTGTTCTTCAACTTGATGAATGTGATGATCCGTGACACTCATCATCATTCTCACCTATGAACGTGTGACTGACAACCACCTCCGTTCTACCTTCGATTGGGTGAATATCTCTTGGATTCCTGATACACGATGCATGGTTGATCGCCTGACAACCGAGTGCTCGCCTGACAAACGAGCCAGCCATTCCGTGAGATCAGAGTCTTCGTGGTATAGGCTAGAACTGATGGCGGCATTCAAGAGAATCTGGAAGGTCTAACCTTGTCTGTGGTATTCTGAGTAGGATTCAATGATTGAATGACTGTGACGTGCTTCAAACTCCTGAGGGCGGGGCGTTAGTGACAGACGCAAAAGAATCACTGGATTCTATTCCGGCCTGATCGAGAACCGACAGATGGATAGCCGTGCCGTGACAGGGTGCGTTGAACATTTCCACTGAGAGGATGGGAGGTAGCCACTGACAACGGTGAAACCCTTGCTTAAGCTTGCCATGGAAAGGAAGAAGAAGGATTGGATGAAGACAGTAGGAAAGCAGAGAGACGGAAGGGAAGGCATCTTCATACGCTTATCTGAAATTCCTACCAATGAATTACATAAGTATCTCTATCTTTATCTTTATGTTTTATGCGTTTATCACCATACCCATTTGAGTTTGCCTGACTAAGATTTACAAGGTGACCATAGCTTGCTTCATACCAACAATCTCTGTGGGATCGACCCTTACTCGCGTAAGGTTTATTACTTGGACGACCCAGTACACTTGCTGGTTAGTTGTGCGAAGTTGTGTTTATGCCATGGTATTGAACACCAAGTTTTTGGATTCATTACCGGGGATTATTTGATTTGTGAAAAGTATTTATCACAATTTCGTGCACCACTGCTGCTTAATTCTCCCTTTTTCTTCTTTCTCTTCCCTGTCTTGGAATAATCTCGGATCTCTTCACCAGGACATCTTCTACCCCAAACAGAATCTAAGAGTCCTGAGAGCCCAACGTCTTCCAATCTTTTAAAAGTTGCCTCAGTATATTGATGAGATCTTGCCTGTTGCTTGGCTAAAAATTCAGGGCATTGCTCAAATGGCTTGATCTCAGGATTGAGTGTTGGCAAATTGTGGGTCAAGTACTCCAACCTTGCTTGCATTCATCATTCTCCATTCTTTGTGCATATCTAACTTCTCCCATAGTGTGATGAATATTCTTCCATTGATACAGGTTGTGACTATATTCCCCTGCTTTAGCTTGACTAAAATACAGCTTATCATATGATTCTTTGAATTCTTTATATTGCTCTTTTTGTCCTTCAAGAATCTGTGCTTGAAATTCTTGCTGCTGAGTCATCATTTGTTGTTGCCATCTCTCTTGTTTCTCCTCCATTTGATGCTGCCAAGCTTCTCGTTCCTCTTTATCTTTCAAATATTGCTCCATAAATTCTGGATGGGGCTCTAGATATTTCTCTTGGCCCCCCTGATTTTGGCTTTGTTGAGCCTGCATGAGTTGCTGAGATAGTTCTTCAATTGATCTTTGTAATTGGCTCATGTCTATGGCATCATGATCTTGATTTCGTCCTTCCTCTCTTTGTGATCTCCTTTGTCTAGGAGCTACCACCCCTTCTTGATCTTCTTCTTCATTCATTCCCTCCATACTCTTCTTGGTGATTCCTTTTCCCTTTTTCACTTTTTCTGTATCCTCATCTTCAAAGATTACTCTAGCTTTGTCACATAGCCTGAGGATGGTACTTGGATGTCCAAGACCACTTGAGTTGCTTGTGCTATTGGCCATCTCTTGGATGCTGTCGGCTATGATTTGTGCGAGGTTGATTTCACCTTCATGTAAGATGCAATATGTCAAGAGTGCTCGTTTGATTGTGACCCAAGAGGCGTTTCCAGTAGGAAGGATAGATCTCCTCGCTATTTCATACCATCCCTTGGCCACAGGAGTAAGATTATCCTTCTCAAGTGACTTGGAACTCCCTTTGAATCTCTTTCCCAATCTGTATTCTCCACACATAACCCTTGCAAGATCTCATCAGGATTATTTTCCATTTGCAATCTGGTTTCATAACTGGGCTCTGCATAAGTTATGGTTCTCAACTTGAGGGCCCTTGTGATGGCAGCCGGGCTAAAACTCACTTCAACTCCTCTAACATAACTTGTGTAAGGGGCACTATCTTTGTTTTCTTTTACAGCATTTGCATAGAACTCCCTGATCATGACTGCACTGATGTCAACAAGAGGAGCACATAAAAGTTTCACATTCTTTCTTTAGTGATTTGCCTCATGATGGGGTATTCCCCGTCTCTCAACTCAAGGCCTTTCTCATAGATGACATTCTTTGTCTTCATGAACCTATGATATCTCCCTTCATGGAATTGGGATCTAAATTTGTTTGCATCAAATGATGGAGGTTCGGCTCCCATAGGTTCCTTTCCCGGCCTTCTTTTTGAACTTGAAGAGGCCATTAGATTTGAGGTGAAAAGAAAGGAAAAGTGAGAAAAGAAGAAGTATGTGTTGTGTTTGGGAAGAGTTTTGGTTCGGTTCTGTTGTGAGACAAGGGAATTATGTTGGCTTTAGGAGTAAAGGGGATTATGATTTTCATATGAAGGTAGCTTGAATGAGTGTGTAAACCGTGTAGTGCTACGGCTATTAATAGGAAGATTCTTCAAGCTTTCCAACAAAACCACAATGAATGAAGAAAGAGCTCGTTGGTGCTCATGAAGGGTTGAGATTGAGTTGTTCATCTAAGGGGTTCATGGGATGGACGGTTTGCATGCATTGTTGAGGCTTTGACGAGGATCCTCCTCCCATTGGCTGCATGCATTTAGGCGTTCAATGATGCATGCATCCATGCAAATTCTGCTTCCCCATGAGCGCATTCTTCTAGGCACATGTGACCATCCTCACATAGCTTATCCTAGCCGTGGCCCCTCCTTGCTTTTGTCTTAATCTTTTTCTCCTGCCTGAACCAAAACAGCTAGCCTTAGAACATTAATATAGTCGTTGGCAATTTATTTGCAATAAAAAAATTGTTTTGGTTTGTTTAATTGTTATTTATTCTATATATTTTTTTCCGTGGTCAATTGTGTCCCTTAATTAAAGATGCTAAAAGTTGGTGAACACCAAACTTATCTTTTATTGAGGGAATGGCTTAACAATGCAAACCATTCTTCACAATTGATGCATTTAAAAAAAAAAAAAATTGATGCATGATCCCTTTGTATGGTTTTGAGTCCATGATTGGGAAATGATCTTCTGAATATTGTTACACATGCAGACACCAAACTTAGTGTTTGGTCATATGCTTTATCAAAAAAATTATGCATATGTTCTAAGACTAATCCCCTTTTCTTTTTTTTTTTTTTGAAAAACAATGAACTTGGGTGTGCTTTAAGGTACACCAAACTTAGAAGTTTGTCATGTGCTTCAAAACAATGTATGCATTTATCAGGCATGAAAGTTCAAAATCATACTCAGAGGAATCATAGCTTATTAAATGAAAGAGAGGACAGGAATCTTAAACCATGGGTTGCCTCCCATGAAGCGCTCTTTTATTGTCACTAGCTTGACATTGAACTCCCTTTAGGGTGGTTGATGTTGGTGATGTCTCAACTTGTCACCTCTCACTGTAAGCTTTCTCTGTGTGCCTTGATGTTCAATTTCCATATGCTCAAGAGAAAGTACTTGGTTGACAGTGTAATAATCTTCTGTTCCTAGCTGTTGATATACTAATTGTACTTTGTCACCTTTGGAAAACCCCTCAGTTGGAATTTTCTTGTTCTTCCACCCTTTGTGAACTTTATTCTTGCTCTTCATCTTTTTCTTTCTTGTTGATCTTTCTTTCTTGACAGTGACTTGGGTTGTGATACCTTCCTTCTTGTTTATTACCCTTGCTTCCTTTTGAATTCCTTTTTCTTCTTGCATCTGCTTGTTTTTCTGTTCTACTGCTTTGTCGGTTGTTTGCTTTGGAAGGAAGTCACCACTTGTTTTGCTTGTTTCTTCATTCCTTTGTAATTCTGGAAAGACTTTCAAGATGATGCTCTCCTCATGAATCCTGAGGGTTAACTCTCCCTGCTCTACATCCACAATGGCTCTAGCAGTGGCCAAAAATGGTCGACCAAGTATTATGGAGTCACTTCCTTTTTCTGAAGAATCCAGGATCACAAAATCTGTAGGATAAATGAACTTGTCGACCTTAACTAAAAGGTTCTCAATCAGCCCTTTAGGATATATTACTGATTGGTCCACCAACTCCAAAGACATCTGTATCGGTTTCACCTCCTCTATGCCAAGCTTTTTCACTAAAGAAGATGGGATTAGATTTATGCTTGCTCCTAAATCACACATCCCATTGTTGATGAATAGGTTTCCAATAGTACAGGGTAGGAAGAAACCTCCAGGATCTTCAAGCTTGGGAGGGAGTCCCTTTTTAATGAGAGCACTGCATTCTTCACTAAGCATTACAGTCTCCTTTTCATTCCAACTTCTTTTCTTGTTGATGAGCTCCTTCAAGAACTTGGCATACAGAGGCATTTGCTCCAATGCCTCAGCTAAAGGTATGTTGATTTCCAGCTTCTTGAAAGTCTCAAGAAATTTGTGGAAATGCTGATCCTTTGTCTCTTTGTGGAATCTCTGTGGATACGGTAGTGGTGGTGTTGAGCTCTTCTTCACTTTATGTTGTTTTGGATTTGGTTCTTCCATGATCTGCTTTCCTTTCTTTAGATTCTGTGGTTCGTTGTTTTCCTCTATGAGTTTTTCTGGGACATTCTTGCTTAACATGTCCTTGTTGATGGCTTCATCATTCTTTGTTAGCTCATTGTCATTATTCTTGGTTACTCCTTGGTTACCATCCACTAACATTTTTCCACTTCTTAGTTGCACGACCTTGCATTCTTCCTTTGGGTTGGGAATGGTGTCACTTGGTAGTGAGCTTGATGATTTTTCAACAGAAATCTGTTTGGAGATTTGCCCAATTTGCCTTTCTAAGTTCTTCATGGAAGCTTCTTGGTTCTTTGTTGTCAATTCTTGGTTCTTCATCATTTTCTTCATGAGCATCTCTAGATTAGTGATCCTCTGGGATTCTTGTGAAATTGGTTGGTTTTAGGGTGTTGATGGATGATGATAGGTATTTTGATTTGTTGGGTGGTTATTAGGTGGATAATGGTTAGAGTTGGGGTAATTATTTTGTGGTTTTCTGTATGTATTTTGGTTAGTGTTTGGCTGGGGGTTGTGGTTTGTGTTTTTCCAATTGTTCTGACTTGAGTTTCTTTGCCATGGTTGTTGGTTTTGATTATGGTTGTCTCCCCATCTGAGGTTGGGATGGTTCTTCCAAGATGGATTGTAAGTATCACCATAGACTTCATTTGTTCCAGGATTTTGGTTGTGCATGTACTGGACTTGCTCTTGCTGTTGCTCCTCTTGAGTTTCTTCACTTTGCATCCAAGTAGTTGGTGGTTGGATTGTGGCACTCACTGATGCAACTTGCAAGCCATCAATCCTTTTGGCCATTTCCTCAAACTGTTGTTGAATTTGCTGCTGCATTATCTTGTTCTGAGCTAGAATTGAATCCACTCCTTCTAACTCCATTACTCCTCTTCTTTGTGATGGTTGGCATTGTCTTTGATGAGCAAAGAAATATTGGTTATTGGCCACCATATCAATGAGGTTTTGAGCTTCCTCTGTAGTTTTCATGAGTTGCAAAGAGCCTCCAGCTAAATGATCAAGTGCTTCTTGAGCCTTAAGAGTGAGTCCCTCATAGAAGTTCTGCAACTTGTCCCACTCAATGAACATCTCTGGTGGACATTTCCTCAATAGAGCCTTATATCTTTCCCATGCTTCATATAAGTTTTCAGCCTCCATTTGAGTGAATGTCTGCACCTCAGTCTTCAATCTTAGGATTCTTTGAGGGGGATAAAATTTGGCAAGAAACTTGCTTACTAAGTCATCCCAAGTGTTGATGCTATCTTTTGGAAAGGTCTCTAGCCATTGAGTGGCTTTATCTCTGAGAGAAAATGGAAAGAGCAACAACTTGTAACTGTCATGAGGCACACCATTGGTTTTCACAGTGTCACAGATTCTCAAGAAGGTAGATAAATGTTGATTTGGGTCCTCCAAAGGTCCTCCTCCAAAAGAACAGTTGTTTTGAACCAAAGTGATGAGTTGTGGCTTTAGTTCAAAATTGTTTGCATTGACATTAGGAGGAAGAATGCTACTTCCACAGTGTCTAGCATTTGCAAATGTATATAAAGCCAGGACTCTTCGTTGTTGTTGGTTATTGTTGGCCCCTTCTCCTGGTTGATTGAGATCTCCTTCCATTTCTTGGAATTCCTCCTCAGATTCTTCCTCTCCAATAACGTTCTTCCCTCTTTCAGCTCTTCTTATTCTTCGAAGAGTTCTTTGGTCAATTTCAGAGAGGACAGGGGAAGATCTTCCTATACCTGACATACAAACACACAACAATAAACACACAGATCCAGAAAACCAATGAAACTTCAATCTATAGCTAGAGTGAAGTTTTGGTTAGTTTAAGCAAAAATTCAAACAGTTAGTGTGTTAGTCAAAATTAAAATAACAGAAAAGAAAAAAAATGCTTGATCTAGATCTCCACTTCACTTAATCATTGTCAATCTATTTCAATCCCCGGCAACGGCGCCAAAAACGTGATGTGTGGAAAGCAATCCAACACAAAACTCACCGGCAAGTGTACCGGGTCGCATCAAGTAATAATAACTCACATGAGTGAGGTCGATCCCACAAGGTGATGAGTGGATAATTTATACGCTTTTTGGCATTGTTTTTAGTATGTTTTTAGTATAATCTAGTTAGTTTTTAGTATATTTTTAGTAGTTTTTAGTTAAAATTCACTTTTCTGGACTTTACTATGAGTTTGTGTATTTTTCTGTGATTTCAGGTATTTTCTGACTGAAATTGAGGGTCTTGAGCAAAAATTTGATTTAGAGATTGAGAAGGACTGCAGATGCTGTTGGATTCTGACCTCCCTGCACTCGAAGTGGATTTTCTGGAGCTACAGAAGCCCAATTGGCGCGCTCTCAACGGCATTGGAAAGTAGACATCCTGGGCTTTCCAGCAATGTATAATAGTCCATACTTTGCCGGAGATTTGATGGCCCAAACCGGCGTGGCAAATCAGCCTCAGAATTTCCAGCGTTTAACGCTGGAACTGGCATAAAACTTGGAGTTAAACGCCCAAACTGGCATGAGAACTGGCGTTTAACTCCAGAAAACGTCTCTACACATAAAAGCTTCAATGCTCAGCCCAAGCACACACTAAGTGGACCCAGAAGTGGATTTTTACGTCATTTACTCATTTCTGTATACCCTAGGTTACTAGCTTACTATTAATAGGATCTTTTGACATTGTTTCTGCACCTCATGACACTTTACACGTTTCTTTGTGTACTTTCCACGGCATGAGTCTCTAAACCCCATGGTTGGGGGTGAGGAGCTCTGCTGTGTCTTGATGGATTAATGCAATTACTACTGTTTTTCATTCAATCATGCTTGCTTCCATTCCAAGATATTACTTGTTCTTAAACCGGATGAATGTGATGATCCGTGACAATCATCATCATTCTCAACTATGAACGTGTGCCTGACAACCACCTCCGTTCTACCTTAGATTAAGTAGATATCTCTTGGATTCTTTAATCGGAATCTTCGTGGTATAAGCTAGAACTGATGGCAGCATTCAAGAGAATCCGGAAGGTCTAAACCTTGTCTGTGGTATTCTGAGTAGGATTCAATGATTGAATGACTGTGACGAGCTTCAAACTCCTGAAGGCGAGGCGTTAGTGACAGACGCAAAAGAATCACTGGATTCTATTCCGGCCTGATTGAGAACCGACAGATGGATAGCCGTGCCGTGACAGGGTGCGTTGAACATTTCCACTGAGAGGATGGGAGGTAGCCACTGACAACGGTGAAACCCTTGCATACAGCTTGCCATGGAAGGAGCCTTGCGTGCTTGAAGAAGAAGACAGTAGGAAAGCAGAGATTCAGAAGATGGAGCATCTCCAAAACCTCAACCTGTTCTCCATTACTGCAAAACAAGTACTTATTTCATGTTCTTTTGCTTTTCACAATCAATCGTAATAATTTCTGATATCCTGACTAAGATTTACAAGATAACCATAGCTTGCTTCAAGCCGACAATCTCCGTGGGATCGACCCTTACTCACGTAAGGTATTACTTGGACGACCCAGTGCACTTGCTGGTTAGTTGTGCGGGGTTGCAAAAGTGTGATTGCAATTTCGTGCACCAAGTTTTTGGCGCCGTTGCCGGGGATTGTTCGAGTTTGGACAACTGACGGCTTATCTTGTTGCTTAGATTAGGACTGTTTTATTTTTGTTGGTTTAGAGTCTTTTAGTTGAGTCTAGTTTCATATTTTAAGTTTGGTGTCAATTGCATGCTTCTGTTTTCTTTTAGTTTTTCGAATTTGCATGTCCTTAGTCTCTTTTTGATCTTTAAAAATTCTAAGTTTGGTGTCCTCTTGTGTTTTTCCCTTAAAAATTTTCGAAAATTAGTGTTTGATTTTCTAAAAATTTTAAGTTTGGTGTCATTTTGTTGTTTTTCTCTTTCCTCATTTCAAAAATCAAATCTTTTTCATAAAAATTTTTCAATCATATCTTTTAATTGCTATTTTTAAAATCTTTTTAATTGACTAATTGATTCAGTTCTCAATTTGCTTTGATCTTATTTTCTTTTTAATTTTCAAATTTTTTATTTTATTTATTTTTATTATTGTATTTTATTTTTTTCGTTTAATTCAAAAAAAAAAATAAAAATAAAAAGATATTTTTATCTATTTGCAATCCATATCATCTCCCTTTATCCATTATGGACCTAAGTGGGATTGATCAGTCCAGAAGGACTCTGGGGTCATATGCTAACCCCATTACAGCTGCATATGGGAGCAGCATTTGTACACCTCCCATCAAAGCAAGCAGCTTTGAGCTAAATCCTCAACTCATTATCATAGTGCAGCAAAATTGCCAGTATTCCGGTCTTCCACAGGAAGAGCCTACTGAGTTTCTGGCACAATTCTTACAAATTGCTGACACAGTACATGATAAAGAGGTGGATCAGTATGTCTACAGACTATTACTGTTTCCATTTGCTGTAAAAGATCAAGCTAAGAGGTGGTTGAATAACCAACCTATAGCAAGCATAAAAACATGGAAACAATTATCAGACAAATTCCTGAATCACTTTTACCCTCCAAAGAGGATGACACAGTTAAGGCTGGACATCCAAGGCTTTAAACAAGAGGATAATGAATCCCTTTATAATGCCTGGGAGAGGTATAGAGGTATGCTAAGAAAATGCCCCTCTGAAATGTTTTCAGAGTGGGTACAGTTAGACATCTTCTACTATGGGCTCACAGAAAAAGCTCAGATGTCTTTAGACCACTCAGCTGGTGGATCTATCCACATGAGGAAGACAATTGAAGAGGCTCAAGAGCTTATAGACACTGTTGCTAGAAATCAATATTTGTACTCTAGCAATGAGCTCTCTCCAAAAGAGGAAGTCATGACAGTAGTCACTGATCCTAATCCTCAAGAACAAATGATTGAGCTTAATCAACAATTGCTCCGGATGACAGAACAGTTAGCAGAATTTAAAGAGATGCTCCATGAAACTAAAGTTGCTAACAAGAACATAGAACTGCAGTTGAATCAAGCAAAACAGCAAATATCTAAACAGATAACAGAGGAATGTCAAGCAGTTCAACTGAGGAGTGGGAAGACACTGAATAACACTGCTCAAAGTAGCAAAAAGCCAAACAATGAACAATTGACAGGGGATAACCAAACCACTGTTCAAAATCCCTCTGAGGACAGTAAGAGCCCAGAGAGGAATGTTATTGGCGTTCAAACGCCAGAGAGGGAAGGAAAACTGGCGTTAAACGCCCATTCCTTGCCCAGTTCTGGCGTTCAAATGCCAGAAAAGGGGGAAACGTTGGCGTTAAACGCCCATTTTCCACCCAATCCTGGCGTTCAGACGCCAAGGGAGGATCAGACACCTGAGAGTGCTGACAGTAATCCCACTAAAAAGGCTTCTTCAACCACTTCTGTAAGGAATAAACCTGCAGCATCTAAGGTTGAAGAATATAAAGCCAAGATGCCTTATCCTCAAAAACTCCGCCAAGCGGAACAGGATAAGCAATTTGCCCGCTTTGCAGACTATCTAAGGACTCTTGAAATAAAGATTCCGTTTGCAGAAGCACTTGAGCAAATACCTTCTTATGCTAAGTTCATGAAAGAAATCTTAAGTCATAAGAAGGATTGGAGAGAAACTGAAAAAGTGTTTCTCACTGAAGAATGCAGTGCAGTCATTCTAAAAAGCTTACCAGAAAAGCTTCAAGATCCAGGAAGCTTTATGATACCATGCACATTAGAAGGTGCTTGCACCAAGACAGCCCTATGTGATCTTGGAGCAAGCATCAATCTAATACCTGCATCCACTATCAGAAAGCTTGGGTTGACTGGAGAAGTCAAACCAACCCGGATATGCCTCCAACTTGCTGATGGCTCCATTAAATATCCATCAGGCATAATAGAGGATATGATTGTCAAGGTTGGGCCATTCGCCTTTCCAACTGACTTTGTGGTGCTGGAAATGGAGGAGCACAAGAGTGCAACTCTCATTCTAGGAAGACCTTTCCTAGCAACTGGACGAACTCTCATTGATGTACAGAGAGGGGAAGTAACCCTGAGAGTCAATGAGGATGAGTTCAAGTTGAATGCTGTAAAAGCTATGCAGCATCCAGACACACCAAATGACTGCATGGGCGCTGACATTATTGACTCTCTGGTAGAAGAGATCAATATGACTGAAAGCCTAGAATCAGAGCTTGAGGACATCTTCAAAGATGCTCAACCTGATCAAAAAGAATCAGTGGAAACAAAGGAATTTTCGAAAATTCCTCAGGAGGAGGATAAGCCTCCCAAACCTGAACTCAAACCACTACCACCATCCCTGAAGTATGCATTTCTGGGAGAGGGTGACACTTTTCCAGTGATTATAAGCTCTGCTTTAAATCCATAGGAAGAGGAAGCACTGATTCAAGTGCTAAGGACACACAAGACAGCTCTTGGGTGGTCCATAAGTGATCTTAAGGGCATTAGCTCGGCTAGATGCATGCACAAGATCCTGTTGGAGGATAATGCCAAACCAGTGGTTCAACCACAAAGGAGGCTAAATCCAGCCATGAAGGAGGTGGTGCAGAAAGAGGCCACTAAATTACTAGAGGCTGGGATTATTTATCCTATTTCTGATAGCCCCTGGGTGAGCCCTGTCCAAGTTGTCCCCAAAAAGGGAGGCATGACAGTGGTTCATAATGAAAAAAATGAACTGGTTCCTACAAGAACAGTCACAGGATGGCGTATGTGTATTGACTACAGAAGGCTCAATACAGCCACCAGAAAGGATCATTTTCCTTTACCATTCATAGACCAAATGCTAGAAAGACTAGCTGGTCATGATTATTACTGCTTTTTGGATGGCTATTCAGGCTACAACCAAATTGCAGTAGATCCTCAAGACCAGGAGAAAACAGCATTTACTTGTCCTTCTAGCGTTTTTGCCTACAGGAGGATGCCTTTTGGTCTGTGTAATGCTCCTGCAACCTTTCAGAGATGCATGTTATCCATCTTCTCTGATATGGTGGAGAAATTCCTGGAAGTCTTCATGGATGACTTCTCAGTATATGGAGACTCATTCAGCTCCTGTCTTAATCACCTAGCACTTGTCCTGAAAAGGTGCCAAGAGACTAACCTGGTTTTAAACTGGGAGAAATGTCACTTTATGGTGACTGAAGGAATTGTCCTTGGGCACAAAATTTCAAGCAAGGGAATAGAGGTGGATAAGGCAAAGGTAGAGGTAATTGAAAAATTACCACCACCTGCCAATGTTAAGGCAATCAGAAGCTTTCTGGGGCATGCAGGATTCTACAGAAGGTTTATAAAGGATTTTTCGAAAATTGCAAAACCTTTGAGTAACCTGCTAGCTGCTGACACTCCATTTGTGTTTGACACACAGTGTCTGCATGCATTTGAGACCCTGAAAGCTAAGCTGGTCACAGCACCAGTCATCTCTGCACCAGATTGGACATTGCCATTTGAACTAATGTGTGATGCCAGTGACCATGCCATTGGTGCAGTGTTGGGACAGAGGCATAACAAGCTTCTGCACGTCATTTATTATGCCAGCCGTGTTCTAAATGACGCACAGAAGAATTACACAACCACAGAAAAAGAGTTACTTGCAGTGGTCTATGCCATTGACAAGTTTAGATCCTATCTAGTGGGATCCAAAGTGGTTGTGTACACTGACCATGCTGCTCTTAAATACTTACTCACAAAGCAGGATTCAAAACCCAGACTTATAAGATGGGTGTTGCTTCTGCAAGAGTTTGATATAGAAATAAGAGACAGAAAAGGGACAGAGAACCAAGTAGCTGATCATCTATCCCGAATAGAACCAGTAGCTGGGGCGTCCCTCCCTTCTACTGAGATCTCTGAGATCTTCCCAGATGAGCAACTCTTTGCCATTCAGGAAGCTCCATGGTTTGCAGATATTGCAAACTATAAAGCTGTGAGGTTCATACCCCAGGAGTACAGCAGAGTGCAAAGAAAGAAATTAATTTCAGATGCCAAGTACTACCTATGGGATGAACCATATCTCTTTAAGAGATGTGCAGACGGAATGATCCGCAGATGTGTACCCAGAGAAGAAGCACAAAGGATCCTATGGCATTGCCATGGATCACAGTATGGAGGACATTTTGGAAGTGAGCGAACAGCCACTAAAGTCCTCCAATGTGGCTTCTACTGGCCTACTCTCTATAAAGATTCCCGAGAGTTTGTGCGTAACTGTGACAGTTGCCAAAGAGCTGGTAACTTGCCTCACGGATATGCCATGCCTCAACAAGGGATATTAGAGATAGAATTGTTTGATGTATGGGGAATTGACTTCATGGGTCCATTCCCACCATCATACTCAAACACTTACATTCTGGTGGCAGTGGACTATGTATCTAAGTTGGTAGAAGCAATTGATGCACCCACTAATGATACCAAGACCGTGCTGAAATTCCTCCAGAAACACATCTTCAGCAGGTTTGGTGTTCCCAGAGTACTAATCAGTGACAGGGGCACTCATTTCTGCAATAGACAGCTATACTCTGCTATGGTTAGATATGGAATTAGCCACAAAGTGGCAACTCCATATCATCCACGGACAAATGGGCAAGCTGAAGTCTCTAACAGAGAGCTAAAAAGAATCCTGGAACAGACTGTGATAGCCCGGAGAAAGGATTGGGCAAAGAGCTTGGATGATGCTCTGTGGGCATACAGAACAGCATTCAAGACTCCTATAGGAACCTCTCCATACCAACTGGTGTATGGGAAGGCCTGTCATCTGCCCGTGGAACTGGAATATAAAGCCTACTGGGCAACCAGATTCCTAAACATGGATGCTCAGTTAGCTGGTGAAAAAAGATTGCTCCAGCTAAATGAGCTAGAAGAGTTCAGACTCAATGCCTTTGAAAATGCAAAAATTTATAAGGAAAAGGCAAAGAAGTGGCATGACAAGAAGTTGTCAACCAGAGTCTTTGAGCCAGGACAAAAAGTTCTGCTCTTCAACTCTAGGCTCAAATTGTTTCCAGGAAAACTCAAATCCCGGTGGAGGGGTCCGTATGTGATTACAGGAGTGTCACCATATGGATATGATGAGCTTCAGGATACTGATTCTGACAAAAGGTTCATTGTTAATGGACAGAGAATCAAGCATTATCTTGAAGGCAATTTTGAGCAGGAATGCTCAAAACTGAGACTTGAGTGATTCTCAGTAAAAGTCCAGCTAAAGACAGTAAAGAAGCGCTTGCTGGGAGGCAACCCAGTCATTAGCAGGTCACATGTTTTGTTTTTACAGAGGCAAGTATCAAAAATGAAGGAATTCACAGAGTTACAGAAGGATTCAGCTCAAAAAGCAGAGAAAAAGAGCTTACTGGCGAAAAAATGCCAGTAAGGGGCATTTTGGGCGTTAAACGCCAGAATGGGCACCATTCTGGGCGTTTAACGCCAGTAAAGGTACCATTTTGGGCGTTAAACGCCAGAATGGGCACCATTCTGGGCGTTTAACACCAGGTGTGCAGCATCCTGGGCGTTTTAGAAAAATGCCCAGTGATAAAGGAATTCTGGCGTTTAACGCCAGCCAGGGTACCTGGCTGGGCGTTAAACGCCCAAAAGGGGCAACAAATGGGCGTTAAACGCCAGAATGGGTGCCATTCTGGGCGTTTAACGCCAGAAAGGTGGAGGGACCACGATTTTGATTTTCAATCAAATTTTTTTTTAAATTTTCCTTTTCTTGCCCATACTTTTCTACATAAATACATCTTAACCTTTCATCATTCACCTTCAAATCTTCAAAAATCAAAATCATTCTTCAAATCCCTCTCAAATCAATCCCATGTCTTACTAAAAAACTCACTCTTCTCTCAAATTCTCTCCATATCTTCTCAAATCTCCCTTCAATTTTTTTCGAAATCTCCTTCCCCCCTTATAAATACACGTTTGGCCCCCTAATTCCCCCACACCATTCGCATTTGCTCTTCTCTTCTCTCTCTTCTTTCCTTTCTTTTGCTTGAGGACAAGCAAACCTCTAAGTTTGGTGTGCTTTTCCGTGATCACTAAGCCAAGATTCTTCAAGATCATGGCTCCTAAGGGAAAACAAACCAATTTAAGAGGAAAGAGAGAGAATATTCCAAAGAATCTTTGGAATCAAGAGAAGTTCTTAACCAAAGAACATGAAGACCATTATCACAAAATAATGGGTCTTAGGTCAGTGATCCCGGAAGTTAAATTTGATCTGAAAGAAGACGAATATCCGGGGATCCAAGAGCAAATTCGAAACAGAGGATGGGAAGTTCTAACCAATCCTGAGATAAAGGTTGGAAGGAATATGGTTCAGGAATTCTACTCAAATCTGTGGCTAACAGATAAGCAGAGAATGACTGGAACTGCTTACCATACCTACAGAACCATGGTCAGAGGGAAAGTTATGTACTTCCATCTGGACAAAATAAGAGAAATCTTCAAATTGCCTCAACTGCAAGATGATCCTGAATCCTTTAATAGGAGAATGGTGAGAGCAGATAAAGGGTTGGATCAAGTTCTAGAGGACATATGCCTCCCTGGAACTAAGTGGATAACCAATTCTAAGAGTGTCCCAAACCAACTCAAGAGGGGAGACCTCAAACCAATTGCAAGAGGTTGGCTAGACTTTATTGGGCGTTCCATATTGCCCACTAGCAACCGTTCTGAGGTCACTATCAAGAGAGCAGTGATGATTCATTGCATTATGCTTGGAAAAGAAGTGGAGGTTCATCATGTAATTGCTTGTGAGATCTACACAATTGCAAATAAAAATTCCACTGAAGCCAAATTGGCTTACCCAAGCTTGATCTCCTTGCTCTGTAAAGAGGCTGGGGTAAAGATGGGAGTAGATGAATTCATACCCATTGAACATCCAATCACCAAGAAGTCAATGGAAGGACAAATGCAAGACAACTCTATCAAACGGAGGGCGCATGAGTTCCTCCCTGAATTCCCTAAAATTGACTACTGGACCAGCCTAGAAGCATCTATCACCAAGTTGCAAGAAACTATGGAGCAACTGAAGGAAGAACAGCAAAATCAGAACTGCATGCTCTGCAAATTGCTGAAGGAACAAGAGAAGCAGGGGCGTGAACTCCAAGAGTTGAAACGCCAAAAGCTTTCATCTCAAGTTGAGGGAGCATCCACTTCTCAAAATCAAGGTTGTTGAGTCCTAACTCTGTGAAAACCTCTATCATTAGGAGCCTATTTAAATTTTTGTTTTCTATTTTTATTTTCTAGTCTAATCTTATATCTATTTTTTAGTCTTGTTTTTAATTCACAATTAATAGAATTTAAAATTCATGTCTTAAAGCTATGAATGTCCTATGAATCCATCACCTCTCTTAAATGAAAAATGCTTTAATCACAAAAGAACAAGAAGTACAGGATTTCGAAATTTATCCTTGAAACTAGTTGAATTAGTTTGATGTGGTGACAATAATTTTTGTTTTCCGAATGAATGCTTGAACAGTGCATATGTCTCTTGAATTTGTTGTTTTGAGAATGTTAAAAATTGTTGGCTCTTGAAAGAATGAGGAAAAAGAGAACTGTTATTGAGGATCTAAAAAAATCATCTAATTGATTCTTGAAGCAAGAAAAAGCAGTGGATAAAAAAAAATTTTGAAAAAGAAAGAAAGAGAAAAAAAAAAGAAAGAAATAAAGTTGTGATCCAAGGCAAAAAGAGTGTGCTTAAGAACCCTGGACACCTCTAATTGGGGACTCTAGCAAAGCTGGGTCACAATCTGAAAAGGTTCACCCAATTATGTGTCTGTGGCATGTATGTATCCGGTGGTAATACTGGAAAACAGAGTGCTTTGGGCCACAGCCAAGACTCATACACTAGCTATGTTCAAGAATCATTATACTTAACTAGGAGAATCAATAACACTATCTGAGTTCTGAGTTCCTATAGATGCTAATCATTCTGAACTTCAAAGGATAGAGTGAGATGCCAAAACTGTTCGGAGGCAAAAAGCTACTAGTCCCGCTCATCTAATTGGAGCTAAGTTTCCTTGATATTTTGGAGTCTATAGTATATTCTCTTCTTTTTATCCTATTTTGATTTTCAGTTGCTTGGGGACAAGCAACAATTTAAGTTTGGTGTTGTGATGAGCGGATAATTTATACGCTTTTTGGCATTGTTTTTAGTATAATCTAGTTAGTTTTTAGTATATTTTTAGTAGTTTTTAGTTAAAATTCACTTTTCTGGACTTTACTATGAGTTTGTGTGTTTTTCTGTGATTTCAGGTATTTTCTGACTGAAATTGAGGGTCCTGAGCAAAAATCTGATTTAGAGATTGAGAAGGACTGCAGATGCTGTTGGATTCTGACCTCCCTGCACTCGAAGTGTATTTTCTGGAGCTACAGAAGCCCAATTGGCGCGCTCTCAACGGCATTGGAAAGTAGACATCCTGGGCTTTCCAGCAATGTATAATAGTTTATGATTTGATGGCCCAAACCGGCGTGGCAAATCAGCCTCAGAATTTCCAGCGTTTAACGCTGGAACTGGCATAAAACTTGGAGTTAAACGCCCAAACTGGCATGAGAACTGGCGTTTAACTCCAGAAAACGTCTCTACACATAAAAGCTTCAATGCTCAGCCCAAGCACACACTAAGTGGACCCAGAAGTGGATTTTTACGTCATTTACTCATTTCTGTATATCCTAGGTTACTAGCTTACTATTAATAGGATCTTTTGACATTGTTTCTGCACCTCATGACACTTTACACGTTTCTCATTGTATCTTCTACAGCATGAGTCTCTAAACCCCATGGTTGGGGGTGAGGAGCTCTGCTGTGTCTTGATGGATTAATGCAATTACTACTGTTTTTCATTCAATCATGCTTGCTTCCATTCTAAGATATTACTTGTTCTTAAACCGGATGAATGTGATGATCCGTGACAATCATCATCATTCTCAACTATGAACGTGTGCCTGACAACCACCTCCGTTCTACCTTAGATTAAGTAGATATCTCTTGGATTCTTTAATCAGAATCTTCGTGGTATAAGCTAGAACTAATGGCGGCATTCAAGAGAATCCGGAAGGTCTAAACCTTGTCTGTGGTATTCTGAGTAGGATTCAATGATTGAATGACTGTGACGAGCTTCAAACTCCTGAAGGCGGGGCGTTAGTGACAGACGCAAAAGAATCATTGGATTCTATTCCGGCCTGATTAAGAACCGACAGATGGATAGCCGTGCCGTGACAGGGTGCGTTGAACATTTCCACTGAGAGGATGGGAGGTAGCCATTGACAACGGTGAAACCCTACATACAGCTTGCCATGGAAGGAGCCTTGCGTGTTTGAAGAAGAAGACAGTAGGAAAGCAGAGATTCAGAAGATGTAGCATCTCCAAAACCTCAACCTATTCTCTATCACTGCAAAACAAGTACTTATTTCATGTTCTTTTACTTTTCACAATCAATCCTGATAATTTTTGATATCCTGACTAAGATTTACAAGATAACCATAGCTTGCTTCAAGCCGACAATCTCCGTGGGATCGACCCTTACTCACGTAAGGTATTACTTGGACGACCCAGTGCACTTGCTGGTTAGTTGTGCGGGGTTGCAAAAGTGTGATTGCAATTTCGTGCACCACAGGGATTGAAGGATTGAGCAATTTTAGTTTAGTAGTTGATTTAGTCAAGCGAATCAAGTTTTGGTTGAGTGGGTCGTACTTAACAGAAGCTAAATTGCTTGGAATATAAAGGGAGAAGGGAGAATTGCAGTAAATTAAAGAACAGGAAAATAAACTTGCTGAATCTTAAAGAACAAGAGAGTAAATGACTGAAACTTAAAGTGCAAGAAATGTAAATTGCAGTAACTTAAATGGCAAGGAATGTAAATTGCTTGAATGTAAAAGGGATTCGAGGACTGGGATTGCAGAATCTAAACAAAGAGAAATTGAATTGCCACAGTTAATAGAGCAGAAATTTAATTGGGAGCAAAAAGAATTCAAACAGAAATTGTAAGGAAAGTGCAGCAGGGTTCACAGAAGAACCAAAAGTAAATTAGGATCTCAGGACTCCAGAGACTAGGTAGCAGAGCCTAGATCTCAATTACCTTCCTAGATCCAAGTTTTCAAAGCAATTGATAAGAAAATGAAGAAGAAGCAGTAAAGGAAATTGAAATTAAACTCAATTGTGCAGAAAGATGTTTAAAGAGATTTTGAATGGAGATTGAGACAGAATTTCCTCAATTCTTCACACCCAAAACTCAAAACAAGGAAATTAAAAAGGCCTAAGCAAGAACGAGGAAGAAGAGAGATCAATTCTCCTCCCCAATTCTCTGAAATCTCAGTGAAGTCACCAAGAGAAGCTCCAAAGTGCAAAAATAAAATTCAAAGCTCAAAGAAAGTGCAAAATTCAAAAGTCAAGTAAAAGGTCCTAATTACATCAAACTAGCTCCTATTTATACACTTTCTATTCTTGGATTTTGGGATTTGGATGGGCTTTTGATTTGGAGAAGAAATGAATTAAATTGGATTTTTAATTAAATTTTCGGGCCAAAAATAATAGCTTCCAGGAGGCTGCCCTGCCCTTGTGGAGGGCAGGGCAGGATTTGGTGCTTGGTGCGTGCGTGGTGCGGGCGGATGATGCTGTGGTGCGCAGGATGCTGCCCTTCCCTCGCGGAGGGCAGGGCAGAAAAAATTGGTGCGCCAGAAATGTGCCGTGGTGCGCTGCTGGTGCTGCCAGATGATGCTGCGGTGCGCCAGAATGGAGCCTTGGTGCACAGGATGCTGCCCTGCCCTCGCGGAGGGCAGGGCAGAAAAAGTTGGTGCGCCAGAATGGTGCCGTGGTGCGCTGCTGGTGCTGCCAGATGATGCTGCGGTGCGCCAGAATGGTGCCTTGGTGCGCCAGAATTGTGCCACAACAAAATGCTGCCATGCCCTCGCGGAGGGCAGGGCAGTGTTTCCAAACTGAAGTCCCGCGTTCGAATCATGGCAGAAACACACGCTACTTAATTTCCTTGGCTTTCTTGGCACCAAAGTGAGGCGTAATTCCTTGCTTCCTCATGGTCCCATGTTCAACTCTTGTGGCAAGCATTGGTAGACATTTTCCTTTGATTTTCTTCCCTTGTGAGCCCGATACTGCCCTTGTGGAGGGCAGGGCAACATTTTCTTCTTCTTGATTCCAAGGCACAAATT
This sequence comes from Arachis hypogaea, assembly GCF_003086295.3. Classification (NCBI taxonomy): domain Eukaryota; kingdom Viridiplantae; phylum Streptophyta; class Magnoliopsida; order Fabales; family Fabaceae; genus Arachis; species Arachis hypogaea. Next base: position 85,729,410 of record NC_092036.1, on the reverse strand, counting down.
TGTGCTCTGCCCTTGTAGTGGGCAGGGCAAATTTGCCTTTTATGCTTTGTTCCCTTATGTTGCCCTCCTAGAGGGCAGTGTGCCCTTGTGGAGGGCAATGCTTGCCTCCCCTCTTTACATGCGGCACACTTCTCCTTCCTTTGACCACGTTTTCTTCTCCTTTGGTCACGCTTTCTTAGGCCACGCTTTTCTCTTTTATTCTTTTCTTTACCTACAATAAACCAAAACAACCACTCCAAGTATCACTAAATTCACAAGGCTTATAAATCAATTAAAATTCAATTAAAATTAGCTTAAACCTCATGAGTTAACATTAATTTCATGGTGGTTGCTTGATTTAAAGAAGTTATGCATTTTCACTCCAAATCACTTACTTAGGATGCAAGAAAGTGCATAAAGACTAATAAAACAAGTGAAATTAGCTTGAAAAATGGGTATATGATGACTTGTCATCAAACACCAAACTTAAAAATTTTAAGATCAAAACACAAAGAAGACTCAAGAACACCTTGAAGACTCACAAGAACAACAAGAAAAAAATTCAAAGACTCAAGAATATAAAAAGAACACCAAACTTAAAATTTTTAGAAAACTAAAAATAAATTGTCAAAAATTAAAGAAAAATAACAAGAGAACACCAAACTTAAAAGTTTGACACAAGATTTAATCAAAGAAAAATTATTTTTAAAAAAGTTTTAAAAAGAAGATACCCAATTCCCAAGAACATAAGCAAAACGCTCTAGCCAACTGAGCTATAAAGTTAATGTGTTTTTGAAAAAAAAAGTATTTGATATATAAAAAAATTTTGAATAATGATAATTTGAAAATGCAAAAGAAAAACAAGAAAAGGTTTAGACTTTCTGGATCTCAGGAATGCTGCCAATTGATTCAAGCTTATACCACGAAGACTCTGATCTCACGGATTTGAATGCTCTGTTGTCAGGAGAGGCAATCAAACTCGCGAACCAGGAACCCAAGATATATACATTCAATCTAAGGTAGAACAGAAGTGGTTGTTAGGCACGCGTTCATAGGTTGAAAATGGTGATGAGTGTCACTGATAATCACATTCATCATGTTGTAGTGCAAATGAATATCTTAAAATTGAAACAAGCGTGATTGAATAGAAAACAGAAATAATTGCATTAATTCATCGAGACACAGCAGAGCTCCTCACCCCCAACCATGGGGTTTAGAGACTCATGCCATCAAAGGTATAAATCCAGATGTAAAATGTCATGTGGTTCTGAATGAATCTCTAAAAGTAGTTTTTATACTCAACTAGTGTAGAAATCCACTTTCGGGGTCCACTTGGTGTGTGTTTGGGCTGAGCAATGAAGCTTTCACGTGTAGAGGCTATTCCTGGCGTTTAACTCCAGCTTGTATCCTATTTCTGGCGTTTAACACCAGAATAGGGTAGAAAGTTGGCGTTAAACGCCAGTTTGCGTCATCATAACTCGGGCAAAGTATGAACTATTATATATTGCTGGAAATCCAAGATGTCTACTTTCCAACACAATTGAGAACGCGGCAATTAGACTTCTATAGCTCCAAAAAATCTAATTCGAGTGCAGGGAGGTCAGAATCCAACAGCATCTGCAGTCTTTTTTCATCATATGAATCAGATTTTTGCTCAGGTCCCTCAATTTCAGCCAGAAAATACCTGAAATCACAGAAAAACACACAAACTCATAGTAAAGTCCAAAAATGTGAATTTTGCATAAAAACTAATAAAAATATAATAAAAAGTGAATAAAACATACTAAAAACTATGTAAAAGTAATGCCAAAAAGCGTATAAATTATCCGCTCATCGTTCCTCATGAATTAATGCAAAGTACTATTGTTTTTCTATTCAATTCATGCTTATTCTTGTTCTAAGATATTCACTCGTTCTTCAACCTGATGGATGTGATGATCCGTGACACTCATCATCATCCTCCCGTATGAACGCGTGCCTGACAACCACCTCCGTTCTATCTGTAAGAGCTTGAGTGTGTATCTCTTGGACTCCTGGTTCACGATGCATGGCTGCCTCTCCTGACATAGAGCCTTCCATTTCGTAAGATCAGAGTCTTCGTAGTATAAGCTAGAACCAATTAGCAGCATTCTTAAGATCCGAAAAGTCTAAACCTTGTCTGTGGTATTCCGAGTAGGATCTGGGATAGGATGACTGTGACGAGCTTCAAACTCATGACTGTTGGGTGCAGTAACAGTGTGCAAAAGGATCAATGGATCTTATTCTGACATGATCGAGAATCGACAGCTGATAAGTCATATGGGGAACCGTAGCGGATATGTTTTCACTGATAGGACGGATGGTAGCCATTGATAGAGGCTCAGATGGAACAAAGCATCTCCATACGCTTATCTGAAATTCCCACCAATGAATTGCATAAGTATCTCTATCCTATTTTATGTTTTATTTCTTTTTTTAATCATCAAAACCTCATAACCATTTGAATCCGCCTGACTGAGATTTACAAGATGACCATAGCTTGCTTCAAGCCGACAATCTCCGTGGGATCGACCCTTACTCAGGTAAGGTATTACTTGGACGACCCAGTGCACTTGCTAGTCAGCTGCGCGGAGTTGTGAGAGAAGTGTGAATTCACGATTTTATGTACCAAGTTTTTGGTGCCATTGCCGGGGATTGTTCGAGTTTGGACAACTGACGGTTCATCTTGTTGCTTAGATTAGGTAATTTTCTTCTTGGTTCAACCTTTATTTTATTTTCAAAAAGTTTTCAAAAATCTTTTAAAATTTTTTTCTTTTTCGTTTTTCCAAAAATTTTTTCGAAAAAAATTTAATAAAATCATAAAATCAAAAAATTTTTGTGTTTCTTGATTGAGTCTAGAGTCAAATTTTAAGTTTGGTGTCAATTGCATGTTTTTATTTTGCTAGCATTTTTTGAAAACTCATGTATATGTTCTTCTTGATCTTCAAGTTGTTCTTGATGATTGTCTTTGTTTGATCTTGTGATTTTCTTATTTTGTGTCTTTTCTTGTTTTTCATATGCATTTTCGAATTTTTAGAGTCAAAAGTTTAAAAATTTTTAAGTTTGGTGTCTTGCATGTGTTTCTTTTCTTAAAATTTTTTTCAAAAATGTGTTCTTGATGTTCATCATGATCTTCAAAGTGTTCTTGGTGTTCATCTTGACATTCAAAGTGTTCTTGCATGCATCATTGGTTTTGATCCAAAATTTTTATGTTTTGAGTTTATTTTTTTGTTTTTCTCTCTTTCCTCATTAAAATTCAAAAAATAAAAAATATATCTTTTCCTTATTTCACTCATAAAATTCGAAATTTTGGGTTGACTTAGTGAAAGATTTTTTTTAAAAAAATTTAGTGGTTTCTTGTTAGTCAAGTCAAAATTTCAATTTAAAAAATTTCTATGTTTTCAAATCTTTTTAAAAAAAATCAAATCTTTTTCATTTTTCTTTTTAATATTTTCGAAAAATTTTAAAAATTGATTTTCAAAATCTTTTCTTATTTTTATTTCATATTTTCGAAAACCTTGCTAACAATTAAGGATTTGATTCAAAAAAATTTCAAGTTTGTTACTTTCTTGTTAAGAAAGGTCCAATCTTTAAATTCTAGAATCATATCTTTTAGTTTCTTGTTAGTCAAGTCATCAACTTCAATTTTCAAAGTCAAATATTTTTAAATTTCTTTTTCAAATCTTTTTCAATCATATCTTTTTCAAAACTTAATTTAAAAATTTTTTTTAACTTCTTATCTTTTCAAAATTTGTTTTCAAATCTTTTTTTTTCGATTAACTACTTTTCTCTCTCTAAAATTCGAAAACCGCTAACAACTTTTTTTCAAAAACCTTTTTAATTAACTAATTGTTTTAAACTCTAATTTTAATTCTTCTAATATTTTTGAATTTCTCTTCTCTCTCATCTCTTTCTTTTTATTTATTTATTCACTAACACTTCTCTCCTTAAAATTTGAACCATCTCTCCCTCTTTGTGTCCGAATTCTCTTTATTTTCTCTCTACCTCATTCTTCTCTTCTTCTCTTCTTCTATTCACATAAAGGAATCTCTATACTGTGACATAGAGGATTCCTCTTCTTTTCTGTTCTCTTCTTTTTCACATGAGCAAGAACAAGGATAAGGATATTCTTGCTGAAGCCTGATAAACCCCGTTTTTAGGTTTTATCTTGTGTTGAATTTAGAGTATTTTGCTAACCTTTTCTCACATTTAGCCAATAAATTAGCATGATTTTATGATCTCTCCCGTATTTGTGCTTGAATGTAAAAACATGCTTTTTAAGCCTTTAATTTGGTAATTTTAATTCATCCCTGATTCCATAAGATGCCTTGATATGTTTGCTAGTAATCTCATGTTAGAATAAGCTAGGCATGGATCAAAGGAGCAAGGAAGGAAGCATGCAAGTGGAGAAAAGCATAAAAAGCCAAAGAAGTAATCTCAGCCAAGGACGCGCACGCGCACAAGGCGCTCGTGCGCACATTGCGATATTGGCCAGGGACGCGTACGCGTACCGTGCGCGTCCGTGCTAAAGGCCGCACTTGACTTTTAATTAGAAAACGTGCCCAGTGATTTCTGGGAAGCTGTAGGGCCCAGTTACAACCAATTTTGGCGCCAAAGTACTTTAAAGGACCAAGGATTGAAGGGGATAGGGGCATTCTATCATATTCTATCTCTTTAGTTCATTCATACACATTAGGATTAGTTTTAGAAGTAGTTTCTAGAGAGAGAAGCTCTCACTTCTCTCTAGAATTACGTTTAGGTTTAGGTTAATCTCTCCTCTTAGATCTAGGTTTAGTTCATGCTTTGATTTACTTTTCCTTTATCAATTTTTACTCGTCTCTTCTCCCTCTTTCTAGTTTTGTACTTTAATCATTGTAATTCTTCACTTTGTTATGGATCTATTTTTGTTCTTTTGTTTTCTTTCAATAATGCAATTTGAGGTAATTCATGATAATTGTGATTTCCTTGATTGTTGTTGTTAATTCTTTGCATTATTTGATTGTTGTTAGAATTCATTCTTGTTGTGATTTACTAGACTTTTTTTTGTACCTTCCAAGTGTTTGATGAAATGCTTGGGAGGATGTTAGAGTAGAATTTTATGTTCTTGGCTTGGGAAGATAACTTAGGAGCTCTTGAGTTACTAATATCCAAGTGATTGATAGTTGATAGCCATTGACTCTAGCCTTCATTAATTCAATTAGTGGAAAGCTAGGCCTTATGGACTTGGATTGATATAACTCACTTGACTTTCCTTTGCTATTAGTTAGAGGATGACTTAGTGAGATTGATCCTTGTAACTATCATGATTGTGGTTAGTGATAATGATATAGATCCTTGATCATCAAACCTTGCCAAGACCATTTTGTTAATAAAATTTCATTACCATTTACTTTTCATGTTTCTCATTCAAAACCCCAAAAATAAACAAGTCCATAACCAATAACAAGAACACTACCTTACAAGTCCTTTGAGAGACGACCCGAGGTTTAAATACTTCGGTTTATAGATTTTTGGGGTTTGTACTTGTGAAAAACAAATTATTGTATAAAAGGATTATTGCTTGGTTTAGAAACTATACTTTACAACGAGATTTCATTAGTGAAATTCTAAACCGTCAAAAATCTAATCATCAAAATGGCGCCGTTGCTGGGGAAAAAAAAGAGAGTATGGCGCGCGCGCACGCTGTACGCGCACGCGCCCATGAGTGGATGATGCCCACATATTTTCCAGAGAGTTGGGCCTCTCTTATGCAAGTATTAGGCTTTTAGCCCAACGCGCAAGACGCCGATGCGCACCTGCCGCGTGCGCGTCCATTTGGATAGAAGGCCATGTACGCGAAGGCGCACCTGCCGCGCATGCGTCACCCTACTGATCCAACATTCCATACTCTGCACCTGAGAGTCATGCTGGCATTGGGCCAACCCTAAGTTTATACGAGAATGCGCGCGCTCGCGCACATGCCACGTGCGCGCCGATCCAATGATGCGACTTCCAGGCCAATGACCCGAGATTTGTGCCAACTCTGGGCCAAAATTAAGCCTCCATCCCAACTCCTAGCACGCGTATGCGCACCATACGCGCACGCATACTTTCCAACTCTCACCACCCACGTGTAAGCGCACAAAGCGCGCACGCGTCGGTTCCCAAATTCATCAATGTACGCGGATGCGTGCTGTGCGCGCCCGCGCGGATTCAAATCTATAACCCTAAGTACGCGAAGCAAACAGCGCAGTCGCGCACCACTCCCACTCTTCTTCCCCAACGTCTCTCCCTCCCCTCCATAGCCATCCCTTCTTCTCCTTGCGACCACCGCGCCGGTGCACCTCCTCCGCCGTCACTCCTATCTTCTCTCACCATCACCCACATTCTCTTTCTTTGTCTCTCACTCATCCTCTCTCTCTCGGCCGCGCTTCTGCCACCACCGGCGCTGCAACCAAGCACCGCCACAGGATCATCACCGCTACCATTTGAGGCAGCAACTCTCTCTGCTTCTGCCTCAACCCCCTGCCTACCCAGTTCTATTTCTGCCTTGCACTCCAGGTTACCTGCTTTTGCCTTAACTCTGCTTTCTTGTTTTTTTTTTTAATTTTACTCTTAGATACTGTTAGTTTTAGTTAGTTAGAATTCAATTTTCGCATATTAGGTTAGATAGAAATAACTGTTGTTAGGTAGCTAGGTTCTAGATAGAAGATTCTGGGCCTGATAAGTGTGCCGTATCTGTTTACCTGTTTCTGTACATATTGATTGCTGCTGAGTGGTTTGATTATGCTTTTCCATAAGGTACCTATCCTGTTGATATGCTTGCTTGATTATGTGATTGGTATTTACATGGTGCTGTTGAGCTTATTTCTTGTTCGTTTTGCTATCTGAGAACGTCCAATTTTAAGCCAAAATGCTGCCCAATTTTTGATAAAACTGTTTCACTTTCAAACATCGGTTTCGGAATTCAACTTGGCACCTTCAAACTAAGCTTTGCATAACTTACCAAGTTCAATACCCGGGACTTTTGGAATAACTTTTCCGTTCTTATGTTAGTTCCCGCGATTGGCATTACCCAAGTGAACTTAAGGAGTTGCCTACATTTTTGTTACACCATGACATGCAACCTTCTTACATTATGTTCACTTCCTTACAATAAGTTGGTATGCTTTGATTGTGTAACTTCTTTTTGACTCAACTCAGTTTTCAACTTCTCATAGTTGCACAATTACATTTTATTACTTGTAACACCAACTATTGCAAGTCATTTTCATGCATTTTGAGAATTCCATACTCTCATGATGGTGAACATAATTGTTGTGCACAATTTGCATATTTCTCTTCATTAGGCAATTCTCCACTATACCACTAACCCTCTAACTTCATTTTCATAACTCTCTAACTTCTTTAACTTACTAACTTCACCTTTAATTACACTTAACCCTTTACCATTCTTTTCGGGTATGATTGATGAATATGCCTATTCTTTGAGCATTGTGTTACATTGGTTGAGATTTTGAATTCTTGGATTATTGGTGCGGATTTTACAAACCACACTTACTAACCGGCAAGTGCACCGGGTCGTACCAAGTAATACCTTACGTGAGTAAGGGTCGATCCCACGAGGATTGATGGATCAAGCAACAATGATTCATTGATTGGCTTAGTTGGGCAAGCAGAAATTGGTTTTGAGATGTTCAAAAGGTTTAAGTTTAAACTTAGAATATCAAAAGGATAGACAAATAAATGTGTTGGGAATAAAATGTTTGAGAAAGCAGTTAAGGTTTCAGAGTTATCTATTTTCCAGATTTAATTTTATCACTAACTAATTTAATCATGCAAGATATAATTTCATGGCAAACTATATGTGACTAGGCCCTAATTCCTTAGACCTTCCTAGTCTCCTATAAAATTCATTAATTGCCAATTCCTTGGTCAATTAATTCCAATTAGAGGGTGATGATCAATTTCTAGTTTATATGCCAAAAGAATTCTAATTATCCAAAAATAAAGGGATTATATGTCACGTATCCCGTTAAATACAAACAATTAGATATTCAGTATAATATGTTTTCAAGCTGTTGTTCAAGTAAAGAGCTTTTTCAAGTTTTACAAGAACTCAATTAGAACATGGGTCATACTTCCGTTCCACCCATATTCATAAAGTAAAGAGCGAAAATAATTATTGAAATATAAATCAAGACATGAATTAAATTAGAAAGATCAAACGAATAAATACATACAAATAGACAGAGCTCCTAACCTTAACAGTGGAGGTTTAGTTGCTCATGGAATGTAGAATGTAAATTTGTATAGAATTCCCTAATGGAATCCCTCTAATGTAATACCTAATAGAAGAGAAGTCTCCCCTTTTATAACTAATCCTAATTAATTTAAAATCTAATTATCTAAAAATAAAAATAATATCTTTTCCTAAAAGATAATATTTGAATTTAAATTCGAATTAATTAACAGATTTTCAGTTGATGGGTGGGGACCACTTGCTTTGTCTATTCTGCAGCTTCTAATCTTTGTTTTCTGGGCTGGAAAGTGGGTCAAAAACAGCCCAGAAATCGTAACCAGCATTTTCTGTATTATTGCAGATCGCGCATGTGACGCGTCCGCGTCGTCCACGCGCTCGCGCCATTTGTGCAGATTCTAGTCCACACGTTCACATCAGGCACGCGATCGCGTCATTGCGATTTCTCCAGAAACTTCATCAAATCCCTTCGAATGCTACCTAAAATAAATAAGATTGCACAAAACTCAAAATAGCATCCATAGTGGCTAAAATATAATTAATTCTTAATCAAACTCAATAAATTATATGCAAATTCACTAGGAAAAGATAGACAAGATGCTCACTGATGGGGCATAAATTGGTGAATTAAAAATTATTAAAATATATACGTTGCAAGTATAGTTCTTAACTCACCAGAAATCCACTTATCAATTTAGAAAGGTGTCACAGAAATTTAAATTTAAAATACTCGCAGTATGAATCCCAGGTCATCTCCCAACGGGTTGCAAAAGAGTGTGCTATTTTATTAATCAGATGTTTTCAAAAAGGTTTGAGTTGAGTAAATAGGGAATTAAATTGGAGAATTTGAATAATGTAAATAAAAGCCTTGACTGGGAGTTGATTAGTTGGAAGCCCCATTAATGTTGGGGAACTCTCTAGATTAATTAATAATTAAAGGTTATCCTGTTTAGTTATCTCTTACTAGGTAAGGGAAAGTCAAACAAATTAGAATGCTATGTCCGTTCACAAGTTGCAATCCACTTAATAAAAAGGGATTGGTATTAGTGAATAGAGGACAAGCCAACAATAAACCCAATTATAATCTTTCCTTTAAGCTTTCCAACTCAAGGGTTCCTTTCAATCAACTCCCCATCAAGTTAGGGAACTACTCGCTCATTGTGAATGTAAAATTCATAACATATGAAAAGGAATTAAAGAAAGATATTGTAAATAAAAATCAAAATAATCAATTAAAAATAAAAGTAATACTTGTATCAAATAATCCTAATAATATTCCAATGGTAAAATCAACAAAGCAAAGGATATGGAAGAGTAAAGCCAAGTAAAGAAAACGAACTGGAATGATAAAGTCTTGATGAGGTAATAACTCTTCTCAGTATCCCAATGCAAAAAGTGGTAGAAAAATAAAATCCTAAGAACTATCAATGTGTAGAGGGAAAACCTAGAGGAGGAGTAAAAACTAGATCTCAAAACTAAAACTGTGTAGAATAATTTGTTATCCCCGATTTCTGCATATTCTCTGGCTCTAGTCTACTGTTCTGGGCCGAAAACTGGGTCAAAATAGGGCCCGGAATTGCCTCCAGCGAATTCTGCAGATTATGCAGATCGCGCACGTCACGAGATCGCGTCATCCATGCGGACGCGTCATTCGCGTTTTTCCTTGCCACGCATTCGCGTCGTCCACGCCTCCGCGCCACTTGTGCTTTTCCATTCCGCGCGGTCGCGTGAGCCACGCAGCCGCGTTACTGTGATTTCTCCTCTTTCGCGCGAACGCGTGAGCCATGCGGCCACGTCACTTCTCGCTGGTTGTCTCCTCAATTTCTTGTGTTCCTTCCATTTTTTGCTAGCTTCCTTTCCACTCTCCAACTCATCCATTCCCTATAAAGCCTAAAACACTTAACACATAGATTACGGTATCGAATGGGATAAAGGAGAACTAAAATGCATAATTAAAAAGTCTCTAGGAAGCAGTTTTCAACCATGTAATAATTTCAGGAAGGAAATATAAATGCATGCTATATTAATGAATAAGTGGGTAAGGTTCATGATAAAGCCACACAATTAAACACAATATAAACCATAAAATAGTGGTTTATCAACCTCCCTATACTTAAACATTAGCATGTCCTCATGCTTAATTGAAGGAGATAAGATAAATAAGTATGAAGATGTAGAAACTCATGCAATGCAATGCAACCTATATATATGAATGCAACTATATGATTCTTGCCCACTTGATCAAAAGTAAATAAGCTCTTCAAAATAATTACAAATCAAATTCCACTAATTCTATCATTATACAGTAAGACAGATAAAAGTGAAAGAAGATAGCTCATGAAAGCAGGGAACATGGAAATTCAAGCATTGAACCCTCACTGATGATGTATGTACGCTCTAATCTCTCTAGTGTATAGGGTAATCACTCTATCCTTCTCTAATCATGCTCTCTAACTTTTGTTTTTCTCCTAACCAATCAACAACAGTTAATATGCCAATGCAAACATTATGAGGTCTTTTCAAGGTTGTAATGGGGCCAAGGTAAGGGTAGGGATACATATATGGTTAAGTGAGCTTATAAATTGAATCTTTAATTAACCCAAGCTTTAACCCAATCTATATATTTTATATAACCTTAGAATTCATACCTAACTACCCAGAATTCCCTTTTACATTCCATACTCATGTATCAATTTTATCATATGTGCATTGATCTTTGAATTTTTAATTCAGCATTGGGGTAATTTTGTTCCCTTATTTATTTATTGATAAATTTTTTATTTTTTTTATTTTATAGACATAAAAATAAATATAGCTTATCAATGCACATAGGTTTTTAATTTTTATAGTTTCACATGAGTAGGTATCCAAATTCCCATTGTATTACCATGACACATTCCCTTAATAACTTTTGTTCCCACAAATTCCCATACTTAACTAGCATACACAATTCTATCTTAAGCTAACCAAAGATTCAATTTGGGATATACAATTGTTTTTTTCCGCTTAAGGCTAGTAATGTGGTAAAATATAGAACAAATGGGATTTAAAGGCTCAAAGTGGTTAACAAAGGTAATTAAAAAGGGGTAGGCTTAATTTGGACAAGTGAGTTTAAACAAATAATGGCCTCAATCACATGCAAGCATATAAACATAATAAATATTGGACATATAGGATGAAACAAAATATAGATTACAATCATAGAGAAGTAAACACACAAGAATAAAATAATTATGGTTAAATAATGTAACCATGCATAAAGGCTCAAATCTTCACAGGTTGTGTGTTCTTTAGCTCAAAAATCATGTTCCAAATACAGCTTCAAGCAAATTTATCATAAAAGTTTTGATTAAAATTAGTGAAATTTTGTTCCAAAGATATCTTTTTAGAAGAAACTTATTATCTTTTCAGTCAAGTAGAACATGTATGCAACTAACCTATTACTATGTAATTTATCCTATTCTATAAAAGAAAGAAAATCTAACTAAAATATCCTAATTTATTGGTGCTAGGGAAGAGAAATTACCTCCGGAAGTCAGGTACCGACCGACCTCCCCACACTTAAGGCTTTGCACCGTCCTCAGTGCCATCTGTCAGGAACAATGGTGGGCTGGTGGCAGTGTCTCCACAGTCGGAGCCGTCATGGCTCCCTGTGCTGGTAAAGGAAGTGGAGTCCGGGGTGTCTAAGTCTCTGCAATCTCCTCTAAGCAGCTCCCTGAGGTGTTAGAATCGGCAATGGTTGCGGTGGTCTCGGAGCTTTGCTTTCTTTTCATGTTGGTCCAACCGCTTCAGTATTTGATGCAGCAGTTGACTAGTAGATGGTGGAGGAGCTGCAGCATCCTCTGTGGACTGGCTGGTAGTGGCAAGCTGTGGCCTGAGATATCTCCCGTTAGGGACATACTAATCATCCCGTGGAAGAATGACTTTGGTGTCCCCAGCTCTGTAGGATACTCCGGCTACTGAGATAAGATCAGAGACCAATGTGGGGAAAGGTAGGTTGCCCGTGATCTGCACATGTTCCATATCATTCCGGATATGTCTTGATAATTTGAGAGGCTAGTCTGTGAGGATGCACCATAGTAGAACAGCCATGTCTGCGGTGAAGGAGGACTCATGAGTACTCGCGAAGACGTAATGGGATATAATCTGTGCCCATACGTGAGCCTCTAAGGTAAGTGCGGAAGCCAAGATTCCATTAGGACGGGAAGGATGGTATCCGAAGATCCATTTGCTGCCAGGTCGAGCGATAACTCTGAGAACAGCGTCCCAATTAAAGGTGTATGCCTGGCGCTTGATTGCGGCTTTCTGAAAAGCGTCCAACCCTTCTGGAGCAGGTGGGAGATCTAAGGCTTGCTGTATGGCCACTTCTGTGATGGGGACTTGCTTCTGGCGTAAATAGACGGACTACAGAGTCGGCAGGTGGAAGTTGGAGTAGAACTCAACAACCCAATAAAGATTAACCTGTCATGGCTGTCGTAGTAAGAATCCCCAATGTCTTTGTGCAATTTGTGGCTCAACAAATTCAGCAATAGGAGGCGGAAGGATAAGAAGGTGTTCATTATTGTAATTTCGAGCTGCCAGAATAGGAAATATCTACTCACAGTAGCGATTTGGGAATCGTGCAGTGTCCTTGGCTGGGAAGGCTCTCTCTTTTTCATCAACCTTGATAATCCTTTTAATTCTTTTTGTTGAGGGTTTGACTGCAGTTGAAGAAGGCTCTGCCACTAATGCTCTCTTTGTTCCTTTCCTTGCTGTGGGTTTAGAGGTAGCTTTCTCTTTGCCTTTCTTGGTGGCCATTCTGAAAAAGGGAAGAGAAAGTAAGTTAAATCCAAAGAATTAAACCAAGGAAGGGGATGGAGTGAGTGATAAACAGTGCACGGTAAAGAGGAATAAAATAAACACATGGTCATGACAACATGTGAAAAGATCATGAAAGAAAATACAACAAGTGCACGAAAGGGTGAGTAGATGCAAGATGATTATTGGCATGCCGGAAAGGGCATGAGTAGCATAGATCAAGCATCACTTTGTAACAAACTAACATGTTTGTATTGGCAATTAAATTTAATTAATAAAATAGTAAAGAGAATTTGTGAAAAACATGCATTGAGTAGTAGAATAGGATAATGTAGAAAAGTGCATGATGCCATACGTGCTTTTTCACAAACACATAGCATGCATATGAAATAAGGTATAGAAAGTATTAAAGTAAACATGCAAGCAACCCTTTTAAGAAAAATAAATAATATATAATTGCCAAACAATTTGTAACAATCCACAAGTATATAATGAGGAATGATGACTCAAATAAATTTCTAGCACCATGTAAACAAGGAAAGAAGAAGAAAGAAAATATGGATAATGAAAAGAAAAAGAAAAGAAAAGAAAATAACATATAAAATAAGAAGAATGATAGGAAGCAAGGAGGGAAGAAGAAAATAAAACCTTGTTAATGGAGGTGAGAGAGAGAGAGAGTGAAAGGTGAAATAGAAGGAAGAAGAGAGAAGGAAGAAATAAGGAGGGAAAAGAAAAATTAGGATTTAGAGGAGAAAAAGATAAGATATTTTGGCGGTTTTGGTTGAGCTGTGTGGCGCAAGCGACGCGGCCGCGTGGGGTACGCGTTCGCGTGATTGCACTCTAATGCAGTTGACGCGGTCGCGTCGGTCACGCGGTCGCGTGACCCATGTGATGCTTCTGGCGCGAGTACAGCCTCGCGCCCGCATAATTCTCTGTTCAAACTGATATATTTGCCAAATTTGGGGTCACGCGATCGCGTAAGCCATGCGATCGCATGAGTGGGCTTCAGAAGGGATGACGCGGACGCGTCAGCGACGCGGTCGCGTGATAGGGATGGTGTGTCCAGCACCAATCCAGCACCACTCTCGCACAATATTTCGTTGTGCACCCCTTTTTACGTCGAAAATCAGGGCACGCGACCGCGTGGGGCACGCGACCGCGTGGGGCACGCGACCGCGTGGGGCACACGGTCGCATGGGAGGCCATGAATCCCATGTGACGCAGACGCGTCAATGACGCGGTCGCGTGGGACGATTTGTGCCACTGGCACGCCTCCAGCCATGCTCCAGCGAAACTCTCTGTTCATTTTTTTTATTTTCTCACCTCTCTTGTCGACGCGGACGCGTCACTGATGCGGACGCGTCGCGTGACCTCCATTTTTTTTAATTAAAAGTATGCAAATGCAGATGCATGAAGATACTGATAAAGAGCAGAGTTATTGACTAGGAAAAACTAAAGATAGAAAGAAAAGAACGATCATACCATGGTGGGTTGTCTCCCACCTAGCACTTTGCTTTAACGTCCGTAAGTTGGATGCTCCACTAGCTCAAACTTCTGCTATGTGGGGATCTTCCAAGAGGAAGATCTCAAGCTCTTTGTTTTTCTGCATCTTCTCTCCATGGTACAGCTTCAGACGTTGTCCATTAACTTTGATAAGTTCAGAGCTTGAAGGGTGGCTTATGTGATAAACTCCGTATGGTTCGGCCTTCTCTACTCTGTATGGACCTTCCCATCTTGATCTCAACTTGCCTGGCATGAGCCTCAGTCGAGATTTATAAAGGAGGACCAAATCCCCAGGTTGGAACTCTTTTCTCTTGATGTGCTGATCATGTATAGCCTTCATCTTCTCCTTGTATATTCTTGAGTTCTCATAAGCTTCTAGGCGAAGGGTCTCCAGTTCTTGCAGTTGCAACTTCCTTTCAGCTCCGGCTTCCTCAAATCCCATGTTGCACTCCTTGACTGCCCAAAAGGCTCTGTGCTCTACTTCAACTGGGAGATGACAAGCTTTTCCATAAACTAAGCGGAAAGGACTCATCCCAATGGGTGTTTTATATGCTGTCCTGTATGCCCATAGTGCATCTTGTAGCCTGGTGCTTCAGTCTTTTCTATGAGGTTTGACTATCTTCTGCAAGATACGCTTTATCTCTCTATTTGACACCTTGGCTTGCCCATTGGTCTGAGGATGGTATGCTGTTGCAACCTTATGAATAATCCCATGCTTCTTCATTAATCCTGTTAGTCTCCTGTTACAAAATGGGTGCCTTGATCGCTCACGATTGCTCGTGGTGATCCAAAGCGGCAAATAATATGGTTTCTCACAAAGGAAACAACGGTGTTAGCATCATCAGTGTGTGTAGGAATTGCTTCCACCCATTTGGAAACGTAATCCACAGCTAACAATATATAAAAATAACCATTAGAATTTGGAAACGGACCCATAAAGTCAATGCCCCAAACATAAAAAATTTCACAGAAAAGCATAATTTGTTGAGGCATCTCATCCCTCCTGGATATATTACCAAATTTTTGGCATGGGAGACAAGATTTGCAAAACTTAGCAGCGTCTCTAAAAAGAGTAGGCCACCAGAATCCACAGTCTAAGATCTTTCTAGCTGTTCTTTGAGGGCCAAAATGTCCCCCACTCTGAGAGGAGTGACAGGCCTCTAAAATGGACTGGAATTCTGATTAAGGCACACAACGTCTAATTACCTGATCAGCGCCACATCTCCATAAATATGGGGCATCCCATATATAATATTTAGTCTCGCTTTTCAGCTTGTCTCTTTGATGCTTAGAAAAGTGTGGAGTAAATGTGCGGCTAACTAGATAATTAGCTACAGGTGCGTACCAAGGTGCTACCTCAGATACTGCTTGCAGGTTAGCAAATGGAAAATTATCATCTATAGGAGTAGAATCATCCTTAATGTGCTCAAGGCGACTCAAGTGGTCTGCCACTAGATTCTGGTTACCACTCCTATCCTTTATTTCTAAATCAAATTCTTGTAATAGCAGTATCCAACGTATGAGCCTTGGTTTGGACTCCTTTTTAGCTAATAGATACTTTAAAGCTGCATGGTCCGAATACACTACTACTCTAGAACAAAGTAAATAAGCTTGGAATTTATCCAGAGCAAAAACAATAGCAAGAAGCTCTTTCTCAGTAGTAGTATAATTGGATTGGGCACCGTCTAAAGTCTTAGACGCATAAGCAATAACAAAAGGATCCTTTCCTTCACGCTGAGCCAGCGCTGCTCCTACTGCATGGTTGGAAGCATCGCACATGATTTCAAACGGCTGGCTCCAGTCTGGTCCTCTCACAATTGGGGCTTGAGTCAGGTTGGTCTTCAGCTTATCAAACGCTTGTCTGCAATCCTCACTGAACTCAAATTCAATATCCTTCTACAGTAATCTGGATAAGGAAAGTGCTACCTTACTAAAGTCCTTAATAAATCTCCTGTAAAAACCTACATGGCCAAGGAACGAACGGACTTCCCTCACAGAGGAGGGGTAAGGTAAACTAGAAATAACATTCACCTTTGCTGGGTCTACAGAAATGCCAGTATTAGATACAACATATCCTAGTACAATTCCTTGTTTAACCATAAATGACATTTTTCAAAATTTAAGACAAGGTTTGTATTGACACATCTATCTAATACTCTAGATAATCCATCTAAGCAAAGGCTAAAAGAATCACCATAAACGCTAAAATCGTCCATAAAAACCTCCATACAGTCCTCAATAAGATCAGAGAAAAGACTCATCATGCACCTCTGGAAAGTAGCTGGTGCATTGCACAAGCCAAAGGGCATTCTCTTGTAAGCATAGGTCCCAAAAGGACATGTAGAAGTAATCTTTTCCTGATCCTCAGGAGCTATATGAATCTAGAAGTAACCTGTGTAACCATTTAGAAAGCAATAATGTTATTTACCTGACAGGCGATCCAGCATTTGGTCAATGAATGGAAGTGGGTAGTGATCCTTACGGGTGGCTTGGTTGAGACGCCTGTAATCAATGCAGACTCTCTAAGCGTTCTGTACTCTGGTTGCTATGAGCTCTCTATGCTCATTCTTCACTGTAGTGACTCCAGACTTCTTGGGCACCAGTTGTACTGGGCTAACCCATTCACTGTCTGAAATGGGATAAATGATACCTGCTTCCAATAGTCTGGTCACTTCCTTTTTGACAACTTCCAAAATAGTGGGATTCAGTCTTCTTTGGGGTTGGCGGACAGGTCTTGCTCCTTCCTCTAAAAATATTCTATGCTCACATACTTGAGGGTTGATGCCTACTATGTCTGCCAAACTCCACCCAATTGCTTTCTTGTGCTTCCTCAGCACACTAAGTAACTGCTCTTCCTGTTCAGGAGTGAGGTCCTGTGCAATAATAACTGGAAACCTTTGCCCATCTTCAAGATAAGCATATTTGAGATGTGGAGGGAGAGGTTTCAACTCTATCTTCTGGTCATGGGCAGGATCTGGATTGTCTGGAGCTTGTGAAAATGCCGAAGTTCCCTTATTGTCAGTTAATAGAGTCCCCACACTTGGACCTTGTTCTGTGTACTGTTCTTCCAACTCTTCCTCGTGAATTTCAGCTACAGTTTCATCTATGATATCACACTGGAAGATAGAATGATCTTCTAGAGGGTTGTTTGTGACTTCATTCAAATTGAAGATTACCATTCGGCCATCTATTTCAAAAGAATATGTTCTTGAAAAAGCATCTAATTTGAATTTTGATGTCTTCAGGAATGGTCTGCCAAGTAGGATTGATGATGGCTTATCTGAGTTATTATTGGGCATCTCCAAGATATAGAAATCGGTTGGGAAAGTGAGCCCTTTAATATTCACCAAAACATCTTCAGCAACTCCAGCTACTGTAATAATGCTTTTATCTGCCAACAAAAAAATGAGCTGCCGACCTTTTTAAGGGAGGGAGCCTTAAAACATCATATACAGATAAAGGCATTATACTAACACATGCTCCCAAATCACACATGCAATCATAAATTACTGCACCACCAATAGTACAACTAACTATACAGGGACCTGGGTCACTACACTTTTCAGGTTATCCTCCCATTAAAGCAGATATGGAACTACCTAAAGGGATAGTTTCTAATTCATTAATTTTGTCTTTATGTATACATAAATCTTTTAGAAACTTTTCATATTTAGGTACCTGTTGAATAACATCAAAAAGGGGAACAGTTACCTCAACCTTTTTGAAGATTTCTACCATTTTGGGATCAGGTTCCAATTGCTTCCTGGGCTTCCTTGCAAGTTGTGGAAATGGAATGGGAGTGGTGTTTTCTGCAATGTCTGTGCCTTTTGGTGCTTCCTCCTGTGGTTGAGTTTCTTCTTCTTCAGCTATGTCCTGTATGTCCTCTTCCTCTTCAACATCTTCTATTTTTACTACCTCTTCAGCTGAGGCGTGTTTTGGTGGGCTTGGCTCCTCCTGATTCCTCTCCTACAATGTGGTTCCGGACCTTAGGGTGATGGCATTAATACCACCCTTTGGGTTGGGTAATGATTGAGAGGGGAGTCCACCAGAGCTTGAAGACTGGTTGTTGGAGTTGTTCATTGATCCAATCTGTGAGACAAAGGTTTGTAAAGTAGAAGTCAAAACATTCATAGTAGAAGTAAAGTTTTTTTCCATGGCTTGTTGCCTCCGATCAATGGCTTGTAGTAATTCATCATTAGGAGATGAAGAGAGGTAAGTGATCTGAGAGGTTTGCTAAGGATTTTGAGGATGTTTGAGATGAGGTGATCTGTAGGCCTGATTCTGATTCTGCTGCCTAAAGTTGTTATTGTTATTCCACCTCTGATTTCCATTGTTATCTCTGCCTCCTCTGTTAGAATTGTCCCTTCAACCCTGGTTAGAATTGTCTCTCCAGCCTTGGTTAGAGTTATCTGGCGCACGAAATTGCAATAACACCTTTTGCAATCCGCACAACTAACCAGCAAGTGCACTGGGTCGTCCAAGTAATACCTCACGTGAGTAAGGGTCGAATCCCACGGAGATTGTTGGTTTGAAGCAAGCTATTTTTATTTTATTATTCTTAGTCAGGATGTCAATCAAAATTATCAGTTGGAATTATTAGATTGGAAAAATAAAAGAGAATAAAATCGTTACTTGTTGTGCAGTAATGGGAAACATGTTGGAGTTTGGAGATGCTTTGTCCTCTGAATTTCTGCAATGTAATATTCAACTCAATTGTTTGTAAAGCACGTCTACGGCAAGCTGTATGTAGGGTGTCACCATTGTCAGTGGCTACTTCCCATCCTCTCAGTGAAAACGTTCCAGGTGCTCTGTCACAGCACGGCTAATCAATTGTTTAAGGAATCTAAGAGAAGTTCATTCAGTCTGATGTAGAACAGAGGTGTTTGTCAGGCACACGTTCATGGGTTGAGGGAGGTGATGAGTGTCACGGATCATCACCTCCTTCATAATTAAGCACGAATAAACATCTTAGACCGGACCATACACACGTTGAGTAAAATAGAAACAATTGCATTAATTCATCGAGACGCTGCAGAGCTCCTCAACCCCAACAATGGAGTTTAGAGACTCATGCCGTCAAAGAGTATGTAATTCAGATCTGAAAATGTCATGAGGTCCAAGATAAGTCTCTAAAAGTTGTTTAAATAGTAAACTAGTAACCTAGGTTTACAGAATATGAGTAAACTAAGATAATTGGTGCAGAAATCCACTTCTGGGGCCCACTTGGTGTGTGCTGGGGCTGAGACTAAAGCTATCCACGTGCTGAGGCTTTTCTTGGAGTTGAACTCCAAGTTATAACGTGTTTTGGGCGTTCAACTCCGGATCATGACGTGTTTCTGGCGTTTAACTCCAGACAGCAGCATGTACTTGGCGTTCAACGCCAAGTTACGTCATCTATCTTCGCGCAAAGTGTGAACTATTATATATTGCTGGAAAGCCCTGGATGTCTACTTTCCAACGCCGTTGAGAGCGCGTCAATTGGGCTCCTGTAGCTCCAAAAAGTCCATTCCGAGTGCAGGGAGGTCAGGATCCAACAGCATCAGCAGTCCTTTTTCAGCCTAACTCAGATTTTTGCTCAGCTCCCTCAATTTCAGCCAGAAAATACCTGAAATCACAGAAAAACACACAAACTCATAGTAAAGTCCAGAAATATGATTTTTGCCTAAAAACTAATAATATTCTACTAAAAACTAACTAAAACATGCTAAAATCTACATGAAATTACCCCCAAAAAGCATATAAAATATCCGCTCATCATTATCCTACCATCCTTGGTTATAGTTGCCACCTTGATTGTACCCTTGATTGAGGTGATCATGAAAGTTATGAGTGGCTGCTACAGTGTTGTCTTCTGGTTGGAGCTGCGGACACTCATCGGCATAGTGACTGTAATCTGCACAGATTCCGCACACTCTTTGTGGAACTAACTGCTGGCTGTGCTGTGGTGGAGAAGGCTGAACTTGCTGAGGTTGTTGTTGATTCAGTTGCATCTGCTTTAGCAAGTTAGTCTTTTCACATAAGCTTTGAGCTATAGCAGCATTCTCTTTATTAGTGGATACCTCCGCAACAGCTTTTGACCGACTTTGTCTCTGCCTATGATTCCTAGTAGAGTCAGCTAAGTCTCTAATCAATTGCCATGCTTCGTCCGTAGTCTTGTACTTTTTCATAGAACCATTACAAGCACCTTCCAGTATGGTCCTATCTTGAGATTTCAAACCCTGTGTAAAGTAACCGAGCAGAACTATCTTGTCAATCATATGATGGGGACATGCGTCTCGAAGAGTATTGAAGCGTTCCAAGTATTCATAGAAGGTCTCAGATTCATCTTGAACGATCATAGACATGTCTTTCCTCAGTTTATCAGCAACTTCAACTGGAAAGAATTTATCCAGAAACTCTCTCCTAAGTGCATCCCAGTTGGAAACAATTACTCTGGGTTGAGTGTAGTACCACTCTCTTGCCTTTCCCTCCAGAGAAAATGGGAAGGTTTTCAATAGAATAGAGATTTCATCAGTGCCATCACGCTTAATAGTAGAACAAGCAGTCTGGAAATCCATAAGATGCTTGATAGGCTCTTGAGCAGGTAAGCCATGAAATTTGGGCATCAAGTTGAGTAGTGAAGACTTTATTTCAAAATCTACAGCTACTGCTGGGTGGTGCGCCTGGAATGGTTGGAGCGTAAAATCAGGGGCTCCTTCCTCCTGGATAGTGACTCTTCTGTGCCTGCCATGTCACCTGCACGTAAATGAACTGGATTAGTAGAGAGGGGGCTTGTTTCTTCCTTAGATGAAGGTTCAGGTTCGTCTTCAAAGAGGAGTCGCCTACGCCGAGCTTGCCTTATATGTGAAAAAGTTCTTTCAATCTCAGGGTCAAATGCTGGCAAGCTTGGATCAGGAAGTGAACGTGTCATTTAACGAAAGAAACGTACAGTTCATAGTGACAAAAATAAAATAAAATGCAAATAAATAAATTCTAATTAATAACTTTAGCACTCTATTGCAACTCCCCGGCAACGGCGCCAAAAATTGATGGGGCAGAAATTGGTGAATTAAAAATTATTAAAATATATATACGTTGCAAGTATAGTTCTTAACTCACCAGAAATCCACTTACCAATTTAGAAAGGTGTCACAGAAATTTAAATTTAAAATACTGGGAGTATGAATCCCAAGTCGTCTCCTAACGAGTTGCAGAAAAGTGTGCTATTTTATTAATCAGATGTTTTCAAAAAGGTTTGAGTTGAGTAAACAGGGAATTAAATTGGAGAATTTGAATAATGTAAATAAAAGCCTTGACTGGGAGTTGATTAGTTGGAAGCCCCATTAATGTTGGGGAACTCTCTAGATTAATTGATAATTAAAGGTTATCTTGTTTAGTTATCTCTTACTAGGTAAGGGAAAGTCAAACAAATTAGAATGCTATGTCCGTTCACAAGTTGCAATCCACTTAATAAAAAGGGATTGGTATTAGTGAATAGAGGACAAGCCAACAATAAACCCAATTATAATCTTTCCTTTAAGCTTTCCAACTCAAGGGTTCCTTTCAATCAACTCCCCATCAAGTTAGGGAACTACTCGCTCATTGTGAATGTAAAATTCATAACATATGAAAAGGAATTAAAGAAAGACATTGTAAACAAAAATCAAAATAATCAATTAAAAATAAAAGTAATCCTTGTATTAAATAATCCTAATAATATTCTAATGGTAAAATCAACAAAGCAAAGGATATGGAAGAGTAAAGCCAAGTAAAGAAAACGAACTGGAATGACGAAGTCTTGATGAGGCAATAACTCTTCTCAGTATCCCAATGCAAAAAGTGGTAGAAAAATAAAATCCTAAGAACTATCAATGTGTAGAGGGAAAACCTAGAGGAGGAGTAAAAACTAGATCTCAAAACTAAAACTGTGTAGAATAAATTGTTATCCCCAGTTTTTGCATGTTCTCTGGCTCTTGTCTGCTGTTCTGGGCCGAAAACTGGGTCAAAATAGGGCCCGGAATTGCCCCCAATGAATTCTGCAGATTATGCAGATCGCGCACGTCACGAGATCGCGTCATCCATGCGGATGCGTCATTCGCGTTTTTCCTTGCCACGCGTTCGTGTCGTCCACGCCTCTGCGTCACTTGTGCTTTTCCATTCCGCTCACGCGGCCGCGTCACTGCGATTTCTCCTTTTTCGCGTGAACGCGTGAGCCATGCGGCCGCGTCACTTCTCGCTGGTTGTCTCCTCAATTTCTTGTGTTCCTTCCATTTTTTGCTAGCTTCCTTTCCACTCTCCAACTCATCCATGCCCTATAAAGCCTGAAACACTTAACACACAGATTACGGCATCGAATGGGATAAAAGAGAATTAAAATGCATAATTAAAAAGTCTCTAGGAAGCAGTTTTCAACCATGTAATAATTTCAGGAAGGAAATATAAATGCATGCTAAATTAATGAATAAGTGGGTAAGGATCATGATAAAACCACACAATTAAACACAATATAAACCATAAAATAGTAGTTTATCACTCACGCATCACAACACCAAACTTAAACTGTTGCTTGTCCTCAAGCAACCAAGACTAATATAAGCTTATGATGTGAATTTGCATGAGAATAAGAGTTTGATTAAGCTCATGTCTCTTTTTATAGTAGGGTTTATAACTGTAATCCTGAATAGGTTTGGCATCTCACTATCCTTTGAATCAAGAATGTTATTGTCATTCAGAATTAGAATCCGGATGATATTATGAATTCTCTGATCTTTACATTTCAGTTTAATCCTTGAACACAGCAATATTTACTTTAATTTATTTTTCTTTGGTGCTTTGCACTTTGAGCCTAGCCGTGACTTTAAATGTTTTGTCTCAAGAGTTACTTGACACAAAAACACCACAAGCACTTAACTGGGGAACTCTCTTTGAGTTCTGATTTTTCTTTTAATTACTCCCAGACAGTGGTGCTCAAAGCCTTTGGCATACTCTGTTAAATGCAATTGATCTCAACTCTAAGTGTTCTGTCTCAAAGATTACTTGATACAGTCACACCATAAGCATATGACTAGGGAAACAACTCTTTGAGCTTATAATCATGTCTGACCTCCCTAGTCATTGATGCTGAGAGCCTTGGACCTTGCTTTTATTATTATTTATTTATTTATTATTTTTTTCTTTTGCTGTTTCTTTTGCTTCAAGGATTAAATTTTTGTTTATTTCAGAGAAGTCATAATAATTCTCTAAATTCCTATTCCTTATACATCAACATCTCTTGATTCAAATTCAAATATGCACTATTCATATCATGCATTCAAAAATCACAGAAAATACCAACACATTTAAGTAAATAAAACTAGTCTTAAAATTAGACTCAATTTCTCATGCAATACATCACTTCTTTTCTTCTTTTTTTTTTTAGATTCAAGTTCAGTGAGTGGTACATGAAACATCTTTTCAACATTAAAGAAATTAAAAAAAACTAGTCCTAGAATTCCAACAAATAAAAGATCATGCAACAAACAAAGCAAAATAGCAGAAAGCCAGAACATAACATAGAAAAAAGAGAGGAGGAATAAAATGAAAGGAACTCAACCACCTTAGTTATCCTAGCGGTCACTTTATTTTTCAGGTTGTGCTCCTCCGTGAAGATGATTCGCCTCCCTTTTGGTGCCATAGGAATAAACAGAAAAGCTTTAAGAGAAGCGTCAACACCAAACTTAAATGTTTGCTTGTCCTCAAGCAAATAAGAACTGAAAATAGAAAGAGATAAATATTATGAGGAAAGAAAAATAAAAGGATAAAAGAATAAGAGAGAATTAGGATTGGGAGAGAGAGAGAAAGAAAACTGGGTGGCGAACTAGTGTGATGCAAGTGACGCGAACGCGTGCAGCACGCGTTCGCGTGGGTCGCGAAATTTCCATAATGACGCGTAAGCGTCAGGCACGCGTCCGCGTGCCCTGGGTTTTGTGCGATTCGCGCGAAGCCAGCTGCGTGCCTGCGCGACTCTTTGTTCAAATGGCTTGGGAGCCAATATTTCATACGACGCGTTCGCGTCATGCATGCGAACGCGTGGATGGCCAAATGTGCAATTGATGCGGCCGCGTCAGGAACGCGTCCGCGTGACCAAATTTGTGTTTCTAGCACACTTCCTGCCCCAAGCCAGCCCAACTCTCTGCCCAAACACTCTTTTACGTCGAATTTGCAGGTTATGCGTCAGCGTCAGTGACGCGCCCGCGTGGATGGCGCGAACGCGTGGGGTACGCGATCGCGTGGGCTTGTTTGTGCGAAAGGCTCCATTCTTTCGCCACTCCCACGTAACTCTGTGTTCATTTTTATTTTTCACACACACCCCTCTTACGCGTACACGTCAGCGACGCTTGCGCGTCGTGCGCACATTTTTTTATTTTTTATTTTTATTTATTTTTTATTATTATTATTATTATTATTTATAGCTTGAGGTGTTCGGTTCCTGTGATAAAAATAGCTGCATGATCAAAAATTTAGTAAGAACTCAGTAAAAATAAAATAAATGAGAAAACTACTACTACGAAAAACAACTAAGAATGAAAAAAAAAACGATCATACCACGGTGGGTCGTCTCCCACCAAGAACTTTTAGTTGAAGTCCTTTAGTTGGACATGTGGTGAGCTCCTTGTCATGGTGGCTTGTGCTTGTACTGATCTAGGAATCTCCACCAATGTTTGTAATTCCAATGGCTACCGGGATCCCAAACTAGGCGTATAACGCCTTTGAGCAAATTGAAGCAAGTGACAAGGCCCCAAGAGAGTTGATTGTGGAAATGAATTCCAGGATCCCAAATCTTGCTTTTACGTCTGTCTTCGTGTGGATCACCATTATTTCCACCAGGTGGCAAGCAATCTGAATTCTCACAGAGACATTCTAACAACCTTCTAAACCCATTTAAGTAAGCTCTACACCAATCCTTGCACTTCGATTTGGAGTATGCAACCATATTGGACCTTGCTTGACATCTCTTGCCACTAACCATCTTCCTCTTACTCTTAATGCCACAAAGAGCTCTAAGTTGACCATCCGTCTCTAGTAGCCCATATTCAAGTGGGAAAGTACAGGTTAAGGATAGGAATTTTACCCACTTGAATGTTGTATTGGATGGTGATGGTGGTTTTGCAAGCTCCACTCCTTTGTGTTCTTCTTTGAATTCTTCTACCTCTTTGCAAGCTTTCTCAATTTCAACCTCTTCCTCTTGGTAGCTGTCTTCTAATTCAATCTCTTCTTCATTGCTTACCAAAGGCATGGGAGGTTGTGCCTCTTCCTCATTTGCTTTTGCATCTTCCTTTTCTTCCATGTGTGAGGATGAAAAGTTCTCTAGTTCACTAGAGTATAAACTCCTTTGATTGATTTCCTCACTTTCTTCCATAGGATCTTGCATTATATCTCTTGGGAAGGAATTTGCTTGCTCCTCTTCCTGTGACTTGATTATTGCCTGCACATATTTCTCTATATTTTTGACACTTGTCTTTATATCATGTAGGCATTCTTTCATGAGGAGCTCAAGATCTGATGGTATTTGAGATGAATAAGGAGATGGTGGCTCTTGGTATGCATAAGAAGGAAATGCTTGTTCTTGATATGAATAGGGAGATGGTGGATCTTGGTATGGGTAGAAAGCTGATGGTTCTTGATATGGATAGTGAGATGGTGGTTCTTGGTACGAATATGGAGATGGTGGTTCGTGGTATGAATATAGAGGAGGTGGCTCATGATAGTTGGAACATGGAGCATTAAAGTTTCTTTGGTTTTAACTTTGCCAACCAAAATTTGGATAGTTCATCCATCCACCATAATATGAATCACTACTTATTATTTTTCCTCTCCAACCAAATTTGAGTAATAACCCACGTGATCTCTCTCCATTATTTTTTCTCAGCATAAAATACCAAAAAGGATTAAACGCACCATGTGGTAAACAGGAAAGCAAAGAAGACAAAACAGAAATATTTTTTTCTTAGAGAAAAATTACTACGGGGACACCAAACTTTAATTTCAAAAATTACCAAAAATATTAGTGTTATTAAATAAGTTTTTTTATGCCAAAAACTTGGTGCAGATTTTACAAACCACACTTACTAACGGGCAAGTGCACCGGGTCGTACCAAGTAATACCTTACGTGAGTAAGGGTCGATCCCACGAGGATTGATGGATCAAGCAACAATGATTGATTGATTGGCTTAGTTGGGCAAGTAGAAATTGGTTTTGAGATTTTCAAAAGGTTTAAGTTCAAATTTAGAATATCAAAAGGATAGACAAATAAATGAGTTGGGAATAAAATGTTTGAGAAAGCAGTTAAGGTTTCAGAGTTATCTATTTTCCAGATTTATTTTTATCACTAACTAATTTAATCATGCAAGATATAATTTCATAGCAAACTATATGTGACTAGGCCCTAATTCCTTAGACCTTCCTAGTCTCCTTTAAAATTCATTAATTGCCAATTCCTTGGTCAATTAATTCCAATTAGAGGGTGATGATAAATTTCTAGTTTATATGCCAAAAGAATTCTAACTATCCAAAAATAAAGGGATTATATGTCACGTATCCCGTTAAATACAAACAATTAGAAATTCAGTACAATATGTTTTCAAGCTGTTTTTCAAGTAAAGAGCTTTTTCAAGTTTTACAAGAACTCAATTAGAACATGGGTCATACTTCTGTTCCACCCATATTCATAAAGTAAAGAGCGAAAACAATTATTGAAATATAAATCAAGACATGAATTAAATTAGAAAGATCAAACGAATAAATCCATACAAATAGACAGAGCTCCTAACCTTAACAGTGGAGGTTTAGTTGCTCATGGAATGTAGAATGTAAATTTGTATAGAATTCCCTAATGGAATCCCTCTAATGTAATGTACCTAATAGAAGAGAAGTCTCCCCTTTTATAACTAATCCTAATTAATTTAAAATCTAATTATCTAAAAATAAAAATAATATCTTTTCCTAAAAGATAAGATTTAAATTTAAATTCGAATTAATTAACAGATTTTTAGTTGATGGGTGATGAGCGGATATTTTATACGCTTTTTGGGGGTAATTTCATGTAGATTTTAATATGTTTTAATTAGTTTTTAGTGGAATATTATTAGTTTTTAGGCAAAAATCATATTTCTGGACTTTACTATGAGTTTGTGTGTTTTTCTGTGATTTCAGGTATTTTCTGGCTGAAATTGAGGGAGCTGAGCAAAAATCTGAGTTAGGCTGAAAAAGGACTGCTGATGCTGTTGGATCCTGACCTACCTGCACTCGGAATGGATTTTCTGGAGCTACAGGAGTCCAATTGGCGATCTCTCAACGGCGTTGGAAAGTAGACATCCAGGGCTTTCCAGAAATATATAATAGTCCATACTTTGCGCGAAGATAGACGACGTAACTTGGCGTTGAACGCCAAGTACATGCTGCTGTCTGGAGTTAAACGCCAGAAAAACGTCATGATCCGGAGTTGAACGCCCAAAACACGTTATAACTTGGAGTTCAACTCCAAGAAAGGCTTCAACTCGTGGATAGCTTTAGTCTCAGCCCCAGCACACACCAAGTGGGCCCCAGAAGTGGATTTCTGCACCAATTATCTTAGTTTACTCATTTTTTGTAAACCTAGGTTACTAGTCTACTATTTAAACAACTTTTAGAGACTTATCTTGTACCTCATGACATTTTTAGATCTGAATTACATACTTTGTGACGGCATGAGTCTCTAAACTCTATTGTTGGGGGTGAGGAGCTCTGCAGCGTCTCGATGATTTAATACAATTCCTTTGTCTTCCATTCAAACACGCTTGTTCTTATCTAAGATGTTCATTCGCGCTTAATTATGGAGGAGGTGATGATCCGTGACGCTCATCACCTTCCCCATTCCATGAACGTGTGCCTGACAACCACCTCCGTTCTACATCAGATTGAATGAGTATCTCTTAGATTCGTTACTCAGAATCTTCGTGGTATAAGCCGGATTGATGGCGGCATTCATGAGAATCCGGAAAGTCTAAACCTTGTCTGTGGTATTCTGAGTAGGATTCTGGGATTGAATGACTGTGACGAGCTTTAAACTCCTGAAGGCTGGGCGTTAGTGACAAACGCAAAAGAATCAATTGATTCTATTCCAACCTGATTGAGAACCGACAGATGATTAGCCGTGCTGTGACAGAGCATAGGAACGTTTTCACTGAGAGGATGGGAAGTAGCCATTGACAACGGTGACACCCTACATAGAGCTTGCCATGGAAGGGACCTTGCGTGTGGAAAAAGGATTTCAAGGAAAAGTTGAGATTCAGAGGACAAAGCATCTCCAAAACTCCAACATATTCTCCATTAATAAAGTAACAATTCCTTATTCCAAATACTTTGACTTCTTATCATTAAATCCAATTAATCTTATTGACATCCTGACTAGGATTAATAAAATAAACATAGATTGCTTCAAACCAATAATCTCCGTGGGATCGACCCTTACTCACGTAAGGTATTACTTGGACGACCCAGTGCACTTGCTGGTTAGTTGTGCGGATTACAAATTCGTGCACCAAGTTTTTGGCGCCGTTGCCGGGGATTATTGAGTTTGAACAATTGAAGGCATATTTTATTTCTTAGATCAGGAATAATTTATTTTTATAGAGTCATTAAATTCTGGTAGGATAATTTCTTTTCAAAAATTTCTTTTCAAAAATATTATTTTTCTTAATTAATTGTTAATTTTTCGTGCGTTTAGTGTCTTGTTCTAAGTTTGGTGTTGATTGCATATTTTATATTTTTATTTAAATTTTCGAACTTGTGTTCTTTGTTCTTCATTGATCTTCAAGTTGTTCTTGTTTATTTTTCTTGTTTGATCTTGAGTTTTTCTTGTTTTGTGTCTTTTCTTGTTTTTCTTGTGCTTTTTCAAAACATTAACTTTCAAAAATTATACTTTTATCCACAAAAATAATACATCTTTAAAATACATTACATTTTTAGCTCAGTTGGTTATAGCGTTGGCTTATGTTCTTGGCAATTGGGCATCTTCTTTTAAAAATCTTTTTCAAAAATAATTTTTCTTTGATTGAATCTTGTGCCAAACTCTAAGTTTGGTGTTTTCTTGTTAATTTTTCTTTAATTTTCAAAAATTTGTCTTGGTTTTCTAAAAATTTTAAGTTTGGTGTTCTTTCTTTTGTTCTTGGTGTTCTTGTGAATCTTCAAGGTGTTCTTGAGTCTTTCTTGTGTTTTGATCTTAAAATTTTTAAGTTTGGTGTTCCCTGGTGTTTTCCCTCCAAAATTTTCGAAAATAAGGAGCATTAGATCTAAATATTTTAAGTCTTGTGTCTTTTATGTGTTTTTCTCTTTCATCATAAAATTCAAAATTCAAAAAAATTTATCTTTTCTAACTAATTTTAAACTATATTTTCGAAAATTTTATATAAAAATTCAGATTTCAATTTCAAAATATTTTCAATTTCTTTTATTTGTTTCGTTTTTATTTTATTTAAAAAAAATTTAATTTTTATAAAATAAATAATATCAACATACATATCATCTATTTTATTCCATCATGGAATTAAGTGGGAATGAACAGTCCAGGAGGACTCTGGGGTCATATGCTAACCCCACTACTGCTTCATATGGGAGTAGTATCTGTATACCCTCCATTGGAGTTAGTAGCTTTGAGTTGAATCCTCAGCTCATTATCATGGTGCAGCAAAACTGCTAGTATTCTGGTCTTCCACATGAAGAACCTACAGAGTTTCTGGCACAATTTTTACAAATTGCTGACACAGTACATGATAAAGAAGTGGATCAGGATGTCTACAGATTATTACTGTTTCCATTTGCTGTAAAAGATCAAGCTAAGAGATGGTTAAATAACCAGCCTAAGAACAGCATAAAAACATGGAAGCAGCTGTCAGAAAGATTCCTGAATCACTATTTCCCTCCAAAACGGATGACACAGCTAAGGTTAAGCATCCAAGGCTTCAAACAAGGAGATAATGAATCTCTTTATGATGCCTGGGAGAGATACAGAGAGATGTTAAGAAAATGCCTCTCTGAAATGTTTTCAGAATGGGTGCAATTAGACATCTTCTACTATGGGCTTACAGAAAAAGCTCAGATTTCTCTAGACCACTCAGCTGGTGGATCTATACATATGAGAAAAACAATTGAAGAAGCTCAAGAGCTTATTGATACAGTTGCCAGAAATCAGCATCTGTACCTAAGCAGTGAACCTTCCATGAAAGAAGAAGCTAAAACAGTAACTGCTGAACTCAGTCCTGTAGATCAGGCTAATGAATTCAATCAGCAATTAGACTTTCTAACTCAGCAACTAGCCGAATTCAAGGAAATACTACAGGAAACAAGAATGGCTAACAGGAATATGGAAGTACAGTTAAGGCAAACAGAAAAGCAACTGTCAAAACAAATAGCAGAAGAATGCCAAGCAGTTCAACTAAGAAGTGGGAAAACATTAAATACCTCACTTCAAAGCAGCAGGAAGCCAAGAAATGAACAAATGGCTACTCAAAATCCCTCTGAGGACAATCAGAGCCCAAAGAGGAATAATGCTGGCGCTGAACGCCCAGACCATGCTCATTCCTGGCGTTCAACGCCAGAAACAAGCATGAATCCGGCGTTGAACGCCAAAAGGGAACATGGTTCTGGCGTTCAAACGCCAGTAACAAACAAGGAGGTGGCGTCTAACGCCACTCCATCTTCCACCCCTGGCATTCAAATGCCAGTGGGGGATCAGTCACATACAAGTGCTGATGACAACCCTTCTAAAAAGGCTTCCCAACCCACTCCTGTAGGTAATAAACCTGCAGCAACTAAGGTTGAGTAATACAAAGCCAAAATGCCTTATCCTCAAAAATTCCGCCAAGCGGAACAGGATAAGCAATTTGCCCGCTTTGCAGACTATCTCAGGACTCTTGAAATAAAGATTCCGTTTGTAGAAGCACTTGAGCAAATACCCTCTTATGCTAAGTTCATGAAAGAGATCTTAAGTCATAAGAAGGATTGGAGGGAAACTGAAAAAGTTTACCTCACTGAAGAATGCAGTGCAGTCATTCTGAAAAGCTTACCTGAGAAGCTTAAAGATCCTGGGAGCTTTATGATACCATGCACATTAGAAGGTGCTTGTACCAAGCAAGCTTTATGTGATCTTGGGGCAAGTATCAACCTAATACCTGCATCTACTATCAGAAAGCTTGGTTTAACTGAAGAAATCAAACCAACCAGGATATGTCTTCAACTTGCTGATGGCTCCATTAAATACCCATCAGGAGTGATTGAAGACATGATTGTCAAGGTTGGGCCATTCGCCTTTCCTACTGACTTTGTGGTGCAGGAAATGGAGGAGCACAAGAGTGCAACTCTCATTCTAGGAAGACCTTTCCTAGCAACTGGCCGAACCCTCATTGATGTCCAAAAAGGGGAAGTAACCTTGAGAGTCAATGAGGAGGAGTTCAAGTTGAATGTTGTCAAAGCCATGCAACATCCAGACACCCCAAATGACTGTATGAGTGTTGATATTATTGACTCTCTGGTAAGAGAGATCAATATGGCTGAGAGTCTCGAATCAGAGCTAGAAGACATATTTAAAGATGTTCAGCCTGACTTGGAGGAATCAGAGAGAATAGTAAAACCTCTGAAAATCCCTCAGGAAGAGGAGAAACCTCCTAAACCCGAGCTCAAACCATTACCACCATCCCTGAAATATGCATTTTTGGGAGAAGGTGATACCTTTCCTATAATTATAAGCTCTACCTTAGAGCCACAGGAAGAGGGAGCACTAATTCAAGTGCTAAGGACACACAAGACAGCTCTTGGGTGGTCCATCAGTGATCTTAAGGGCATTAGTCCAGCCAGATGCATGCACAAGATCCTATTGGTAGGTGACGCCAAGCCTGTGGTCCAACCACAAAGGCGGCTGAACCCAGCCATGAAGGAAGTGGTGCAAAAGGAGGTCACTAAATTACTAGAGGCTGGGATTATTTATCCTATTTCTGACAGCCCCTGGGTAAGCCCTGTCCAAGTCGTCCCTAAAAAGGGAGGCATGACAGTGGTTCACAATGAAAAAAATGAACTGGTTCCTACAAGAACAGTTACAGGGTGGCGTATGTGTATTGATTATAGAAGGCTCAATACAGCCACCAGAAAGGATCATTTTCCTTTACCATTCATAGACCAAATGCTAGAAAGACTAGCAGGTCATGAATACTACTGCTTCCTGGATGGATATTCAGGTTATAATCAAATTGCAGTAGATCCCCAGGATCAGGAGAAAATGGCATTTACCTGCCCATCCGGAGTATTTGCATACAGAAGGATGCCATTTGGCCTGTGCAATGCACCTGCAACTTTTCAAAGGTGCATGCTCTCAATTTTCTCTGATATGGTGGAAAAATTCCTGGAAGTCTTCATGGATGACTTTTCAGTATTTGGAGAC
Source organism: Arachis hypogaea (assembly GCF_003086295.3). NCBI lineage: Eukaryota > Viridiplantae > Streptophyta > Magnoliopsida > Fabales > Fabaceae > Arachis > Arachis hypogaea. Next base: position 85,696,446 of record NC_092036.1, on the reverse strand, counting down.
TCATTCAGCTCCTGCCTTAACCATTTAGCACTTGTTCTAGAGAGATGCCAAGAGACTAACCTGGTTTTAAACTGGGAGAAGTGTCACTTTATGGTGACTGAAGGAATTGTCCTTGGGCACAAAATCTTGAACAAGGGGATAGAGGTGGATCAAGCTAAGGTGGAGGTAATTGAAAAATAACCACCACCTGCCAATGTTAAGGCAATCAGAAGCTTTCTGGGGCATGCAGGATTCTATAGGAGGTTTATAAAGGATTTTTCAAAAATTGCCAAACCTCTGAGCAACCTGCTAGCTACTGACACGCCATTTATCTTTGATAAAGAGTGTTTGCAGGCATTTGAGACTCTAAAAGCTAAATTGGTTACAGCACCAATCATCTCTGCACCAGACTGGACATTAACATTTGAATTGATGTGTGATGCCAGTGACCATGCCATTGGTGCAGTGTTGGGACAAAGGCATGACAAGCTTCTGCACGTCATTTACTATGCCAGTCGTGTTCTAAATGACGCACAGAAGAATTACACAACCACAGAAAAAGAGCTACTTGCAGTGGTTTACGCCATTGACAAATTTAGATCCTATTTAGTAGGATCAAAAGTGATTGTGTACACTGATCATGCTGCTCTTAAATATCTACTCACAAAGCAGGATTTAAAACCCAGACTCATCAGATGGGTGTTGCTTCTGCAAGAGTTTGATATAGAAATAAGAGACAGAAAAGGAACAGAGAATCAAGTAGCAGATCACCTGTCCCGAATAGAACCAGTAGAAGGGGCGTCCCTCCCTCTCACTGAGATCTCTGAAACTTTTCCGGATGAACAACTCTTTGCCATCCAGGAAGTGCCATGGTTTGCAGACATTGCAAACTACATGGCAGTAAGATTTATACCCAAAGAGTACAGTAGGCTGCAATCAAAGAAATTGATCACAGATGCAAAGTACTATCTTTGGGATGAACCATATCTCTTCAAGAGATGTGCAGACAGAGTAATCCGTAGATGTGTGCCTAAGGAAGAAGCGCAGAAAATTCTATGGCATTGCCATGGATCATAGTATGGAGGACATTTTGGAAGTGAGCGAACAGCCACAAGAGTCCTCCAATGTGGCTTCTACTGGCCTACTCTCTATAGAGATTCCCGAGCATTTGTACTTAATTGTGACAATTGCCAAAGATCTGGCAACCTGCCTCACAGTTATGCCATGCCTCAACAAGGAATCTTGGAGATTGAGTTGTTTGATGTATGGGGCATTGACTTCATGGGACCTTTTCCACCATCATACTCAAACACTTATATTCTGGTGGCAGTGGATTATGTATCCAAATGGGTGGAGGCTATTGCAACACCCACTAATGACACTAAAACAGCGTTAAAATTCCTCCAGAAACACATCTTCAGTAGATTTGGTATCCCTAGAGTATTAATCAGTGTTGGGGGCACTCATTTCTGCAATAAACAGCTTTACTCTGCTCTGGTACGTTATGGGGTTAGCCACAGGGTAGCTATTCCATATCACCCACAAACTAATGGGCAAGCTGAAGTCTCAAATAGAGAACTCAAAAGAATCCTGGAACGGACTGTAATTAACCGTAGAAGGGATTGGGCAAGAAGCTTGGATGATGCTCTGTGGGCATACAGAACAGCATTCAAGATCCCTATAGGGACCTCTCCATACCAGCTTGTGTATGGAAAGGCATGTCACTTGCCAGTGGAACTGGAACACAAGGCCTACTGGGCAACCAGATTCCTAAACCTTGATGCCAAGTTAGCTGGAGAAAAACGATTGCTCCAGTTAAATGAGCTATAGGAATTTAGACTCAATGCTTTCGAGAATGCAAAAATTTACAAGGAGAAAGCAAAAAGATGGCATGATAAGAAATTGTCATCCAGAGTCTTTGAGCCAGGGCAGAAAGTTTTGCTATTTAATTCTAGGCTCAAATTATTCCATGGGAAATTAAAATCCCGGTGGAGAGGTCCATATGTAATTACAAGTGTATCACCATATGGATACGTAGAGCTTCAAGATAATGAATCTAACAAAAAGTTCATTGTTAATGGACAAAGAGTTAAACATTATCTTGAAGGCAATTTTGAGCAAGAATGCTCAAAACTGAGACTTGATTAAAAGCTCAGTAATAGTCCAGCTAATGACATTAAAGAAGAGCTTGCTGGGAGGCAACCCAGCCATTCACAAAATTTAATTTTATTTGTTTTTTCTAATTGATTAAGTTTTACAGGTAGATGCCAGAGCATCTTCAAAAGGTGAAATAGCAATTGATTGAAGTCACAGAGTTACAGGGAAATTTGGAAGCTCACTGGCATGAAAAAGCCAGTAAGAAACATTTTGGGCGTTGAACGCCCAAAAGAAGCACCCACTGGGCGTTCAACGCCAGTAAGGGTAGTCATCTGGGCGTTAAACGCCAGAAAGGAGCATCTTCTGGGCGTTGAACGCCAGAAATAAGCACCTTCTGGGCGTTTAACGCCAGATTGTTAGCATCCTGGGCGTTCAGAAAAACGCCCAGTGACAAAGGACTTCCTGGCGTTCAACGCCAGAAAGAAGCATCAGCTGGGCGTTGAACACCCAGGAGAAGCAGCATTTGGGCGTTAAACGCCCAAAACACGCATCGTTTGGGCGTTTAACGCCAGGATGGTGGGGAGGAGGTAAAATTCGTTTTTCTTTATAATTTTTCTAAATTTTTATGTTTCAATTCATGATTTCTTGCATAAACATGTTTCAAAATGTCATCCTTCAATTCCAAATTTTTTAATCCTAATTTCTAAAAACACTAATTTCTAAAATCCCTTTTTCAAAAATATCAAATATATCTTAATTCATAAACCCAAATCTTTTTCCAATCCAAATCTTTTTCAAATCTTTTTCAACTCATCATATCTTTTGGATTTCGAAATTGCTTCTCCCTCTATTCCTCTCCTGTCCTTTCTTTTGCTTGAGGACAAGCAAACCTCTAAGTTTGGTGTGAGTTGCCATGATCACTGAGCTAAAACTCATCAAGATCATGGCACCTAAGGGAACAGGAAGAGCAAGGATGTGAACTGAAGGAACTAAAGTGTCAGAAGCTATTCCTTGAAGGACCTAGCGCCCCACAGACTAGAGGAACATCCACTTCCCAAAATAAAGGTCGTTGAGTTCTAATCTTTGCCTTAACTCTGTGATAACTGTTCTTATTAGAAATTTACCTTAGAAGTTATATATTAGTAGTAGTAATTACTATCTCTACTTTGATTTTAATTCCAATTAAGTTATAATTTATTTTTCTCATCATCATCAAACATGAATAAAATAGTAGATTTTTAGAATAAAGAGGCAATATTTTTTTTCGAGTTCTTAATAAGAAAAATTCTAATTATTTATATGTGGTGGCAATACTTTTTGTCTTTTGAATGAATGCTTGAACAGTGCATATTTTTGATATTGAATTGTATGAATGTTAAAATTGTTGGCTTCTGAAAGAATGATGAACAAGAGAAATGTTATTGATGATCTGAAAAATCATGAAAGTGATTCTTGAAGTAAGAAAAAGCAGTGAAAAAGCAAAAGCTTGTGCGAAAAAAAAAGGGGAATAAAATAGAAAGAAAAAGAAAAAGCAAGCAGAAAAAGCCAATAGCCCTTAAAACCAAAAGGCAGGGGTAAAAAGGATCCAAGGCTTTGAGCATCAATGGATAGGAGGGCCCAAGGAAATAAATCCAGGCCTAAGCGGCTAAATCAAGCTGTCCCTAACCTTGTGCTTGTGGCATGCAGGTCCAAGTGAAAAGCTTGAGACTAAGTGGTTAAAGTCGTGATCCAAAGCAAAAAGAGTGTGCTTAAGAACTCTGGACACCTCTAATTGGGGACTTTAGCAAAGCTGAGTCACAATCTGAAAAGGTTCACCCAGTTATGTGTCTGTGGCATTTATGTATCCGGTGGTAATACTGGAAAACAAAATGCTTAGGGCCACGGCCAAGACTCAATAAGTAGCTGTGTTCAAGAATCAACATACTAAAATAGGAGAGTCAATAATACTATCTGAATTCTGAGTTCCTATGGATGCCAACCATTCTAAATTTCAAAGGATAAAGTGAGATGCCAAAACTGTTCAGAAGCAAAACGCTACAAGCCCCGCTCATCTAATAAGAATCTGAGCTTCACTTAAAACTCCGAGATATTATTGCTTCTTAATTTCTTTTAATTCTATTTTATTTATCTAGTTGCTTGAGGACAAGCAACAGTTTAAGTTTGGTGTTGTGATGAGCGGATATTTTATACGCTTTTTGGGGGTAATTTCATGTAGATTTTAATATGTTTTAATTAGTTTTTAGTGGAATATTATTAGTTTTTAGGCAAAACTCATATTTCTGGACTTTACTATGAGTTTGTGTGTTTTTCTGTGATTTCAGGTATTTTCTGGCTGAAATTGAGGGAGCTGAGCAAAAATCTGAGTTAGGCTGAAAAAGGACTGCTGATGCTGTTGGATCCTGACCTCCCTGCACTCGGAATGGATTTTCTGGAGCAGCAGGAGTCCAATTGGTGCGCTCTTAATGGCGTTGGAACGTAGACATCCAGGGCTTTCCAGCAATATATAATAGTCCATACTTTGCGCGAAGATAGACGACGTAACTTGGCGTTGAACGCCAAGTACATGCTGCTGTCTGGAGTTAAACGCTAGAAAAACGTCATGATCCGGAGTTGAACGCCCAAAACACGTTATAACTTGGAGTTCAACTCCAAGAAAGGCTTCAACTCGTGGATAGCTTTAGTCTCAGCCCCAGCACACACCAAGTGGGCCCCAGAAGTGGATTTCTGCACCAATTATCTTAGTTTACTCATTTTTTGTAAACCTAGGTTACTAGTCTACTATTTAAACAACTTTTAGAGACTTATCTTGTACCTCATGACATTTTTAGATCTGAATTACATACTTTGTGACGGCATGAGTCTCTAAACTCCATTGTTGGGGGTGAGGAGCTCTGCAGCGTCTCGATGATTTAATATAATTCCTTTGTTTTCCATTCAAACACGCTTGTTCTTATCTAAGATGTTCATTCGCGCTTAATTATGGAGGAGGTGATGATCCGTGACACTCATCACCTTCCCCATTCCATGAACGTGTGCCTGATAACCACCTCCGTTCTACATCAGATTGAATGAGTATCTCTTAGATTCGTTACTCAGAATCTTTGTGGTATAAGCCGGATTGATGGCGGCATTCATGAGAATCCGGAAAGTCTAAACCTTGTCTGTGGTATTCTGAGTAGGATTCTGGGATTGAATGACTGTGACGAGCTTCAAACTCCTGAAGGTTGGGCGTTAGTGACAAACGCAAAAGAATCAATGGATTCTATTCCAACCTGATTGAGAACCGACAGATGATTAGCCGTGCTGTGATAGAGCATAGGAACGTTTTCACTGAGAGGATGGGAAGTAGCCATTGACAATGGTGACACCCTACATAGAGCTTGCCATGGAAGGGACCTTGCGTGTGGAAAAAGGATTTCAAGGAAAAGTTGAGATTCAGAGGACAAAGCATCTCCAAAACTCCAACATATTCTCCATTAATAAAGTAACAATTCCTTATTCCAAATACTTTGACTTCTTATCATTAAATCCAATTAATCTTATTGACATCCTGACTAGGATTAATAAAATAAACATAGATTGCTTCAAACCAATAATCTCCGTGGGATCGACCCTTACTCACGTAAGGTATTACTTGGACGACCCAGTGCACTTGCTGGTTAGTTGTGCGGATTACAAATTCGTGCACCAATGGGTGGGGACCACTTGCTTTGTCCATTCTGCAGCTTCTAATCTGTGTTTTCTGGGCTAGAAAGTGGGTCAAAAACAGCCCAAAAATCGTAACCAACGTTTTCTGTATTATTGCAGATCGCGCATGTGACGCGTCCGCGTCATCCACGCACTCGCGTCATTTGTGCAGATTCTAGTCCACGCGTTCGTGTCATTGTGATTTCTCCATTCCGCGTGGTCGCGTGAGCCATGCGTCCGCGTCGGTCTTCGCTGGTCATCTCTTTGGTTTATTCTTTTTTTTGCAGAAACTTCATCAAATCCCTCCGAATGCTACCTAAAATAAATAAGATTGCACAAAACTCAAAATAGCATCCATAGTGGCTAAAATATAATTAATTCTTAATTAAACTCAACAAATTAGATGCAAATTCACTAGGAAAAGATAGACAAGATGCTCACGAATCAATTATGCTTCCATTTTCTATGCTTACTTGCTATCCAAGTTTTCTGTTTTAGTTCACCATTTGCCTATTTGTCATTCATCTTACATCCTGAACATGTCTTACTTGCTTCGTGCTACTTGCTTAATTGATTATATTATATTCTATTCTAATTTTCAGGATGTCAGACAAAGGAAATGCCATAGCCACTCCCTCCAAGAAGAGGAAACACTCTAAGACTTCTACCCCTTCCCACTATACCAATTATGCTAAGAATCCGCTGAGTGAACTGGATAAGGAAAATCAGTTGCTACCTTCCACTGACCTAACCAAATTTCCCAACCTTTATTGTGAGCTTCGCCTTCCCAAGTATCAGAAGAAGAACTTGAACATTGAAAAGAAACTAGTCCTCTCTAATGATGTGAGACGCGCCATCAACAGCCGCATTCTAGAGTTGGGTTTGGATTTTGTTGATCGGGATCTGGGAAACATCGACATCTCATGGGTCAAGGAGTTCTATTGCAACTTCTTTTGTGCCAATCTTGATTCAGTACAGCTGAGGGGTAGAAAGATTATGATTACTAAGGCTGCTATTAAGGAGCCATTGCAGTGCCGACACCTTACTGATAACACCTGTGCTCATCAGCAGGCAGAGACAGCTATCAACTGCATGACCTTTGACTATGAAGCACTTAAGCGCGTGATTGCCACACCTGATGCTCCATGGGTAATGGATTCAGGTAACACAAAGCCCAAAGGGATGCTCTTTGCTCATTTGACTAGAGAGACCAAGACTTGGCAGATGATATTTGCCCACTATGTCCTGCCCACCACTCACTTTTCTGAGATCCCGATGGACATGTTACTTCTGATTGGCTGTGTCATGGAGGGTAAAGAGGAATATTTTCCCCGATTGATCTGGCAGAGCATGTGGCGAGCACACATCCGTGGCCTACTCCTATTTCCTACACTTGTCACCAGCATGGCGGCACTAGCCGAGGTTCTTTGGCTGGATGATGATGTGACACCACCACCCCCCAAATGATGATGACAAGGAGGTTACTATTCCATGGGGTGGCTGGGTGCACGAGAAGCCCCCGGCTAGACGCTGTTCTCGGGCTAGAGCAGTTGTGGAGGCATCTAGACCTTCACCTTCCACAGCAGTAGCTCCATCCTCTTCTACAGCCCCTTTTTCAGCCGCAGCCCATGTGCCACCACCACCAGCACCTAAGCCGACATACCTACTGGTTCAGTGTCTGTTCTGGTTCATGGAGCACAGCAAGCGCCAGCTCATGCGTCGCCTGGATCGGATTGACCAGGTGTTTACCTCACAGGGTATTGAGCTACCTCCACTCCCAGATTCTCCAACATCCGATGAGCAGGATCAGGAGGAGGAGGATGTTGAGGAGCCGGCTTAGCAGGATGTACCACCAGAGACACATGTCACTACAGAGACCACAGAGATCCAGCAGCCAGTACCACAGCCTCAGCCAGAGCCAGAGCCTACCGGTGTACCTCTCCCTGATCCTCAAGATTAGCATCGAGGACGATGCTTGATCTTAAGTGTGGGGAGGTTGCCGTTGGCACCACTAGAGGACCGGTGAACATTTTGGCGTATTTCCTAGTTATTCTGCCTAGTTACCTTATTTTGCGCACTATTGTATATATTTGTCATTTTGGTTATTTTGAATACTTTTATCTTAGTTGTTGCATATTTTGGATTATTAGATGTTTTTGGATGCTAGATTTCATACTTTTTAGTTGGATTTTTCTTGATATAGTTATCTTTTTAGTTTGTGGTTGTGATTAGAAATTGTTTTGGAATTGTCAAGACCTAATTAACCCTTTTTGAATAAGAAAATTATTTTTGATTGAAAAAGAAAAGGGTAAACTAAATAATTTTTAGAATTTCTTAATCACAAAAATGCTTAGTCAAATATTGAGATTTTCCAAGGAATTTAACTATAGGGCACTGCCCCAATTGATTGGAAAAATTTTGTGGAACTTGCTTGAATTCCATACTTTGTGAAGCATGTTTTGAGCTAAGAACACAAGCAAGTGAGTTTTGAGCCTATTGATATGGTTACACTTTATAACCATTTATTTCCCTTTTTTTGTGCAATTATTCTCTTTCTATGATTGTGATCCTTGGTTTGCTTGATTCTATATGTCCAATTACTCCTTGTATTCATGCATTTATATGATTGAGGCCATTATTTCATTAGCTCACTTAACCAAATAGCCTACCTTTTACCATCTATTGCAACCAAGTTTGAGCCTATGCTTAACCCAATTATTCTTCAATTTAGCACATTACAAGCCCAAAGCGAAAGACAATAAATGTCCTATTTGGATCTTTGATTAGCTTAGGCTAGTGAGAGTGCTTATTTTCAAGTTTAGTGAGGATTGGGAACATTGGTTGGGATAGAAGGGTGTGTTTATATTTTTATATTTGGGAAGTGGGTACACACTCATGTATTGATTAAATGAAAAGACCTTATGCATTGATATTCTTGAAAGAAAATTTTTTTTTGAGAAAAACAAAAAAAAAGAAAAAAAATAATAAAAGCAAAAAAGAAAAGAAAAGAAAAGAAATATATGTAGAAAAAGAAAGGAAAAGAAAATCAATAAAAGGGGACAAAATGCCCCAAAGTAAAGTTCAAATAAAATCAATGCATATATGTGGTAATCAAAAGAAAATGCACGAGTATGTGAAAAAAGTAAGGAATGGGTAGTTAGATTAGCACTTAATTGTATAGGTCATTATATAGGTTAGGTGGGAAAGTTTAAGCTCATCAAAGGTCCAAATTTTAGTCCACTTATCCATATATGATCCTACCTTGACTCTAGCCCCATTACAACCTATGAAATACCTCATGATAAATGTATGCATGCATGGATTAAGTGTTGATTGTTAGAAGAATATCAAATCTTGGAAAAGCATGATTAGGAAAGAATTGAGTGAATTAACCCTTAAACACTTGAGTGAAAAGAGCGGATACACATCCGGTGAGGGTTCCATAGCTCAATTACATGTTTTCACCACTATCATTTATATTCATGCAAGTTTGTAATTCTTTTGATAATCCAATCCAATTGTGGTTTGAACTTGGATCCTATTGCTTTAAGCCCTTGTGCTTGTATATGATCTCTTAGAAATTGATTTGTTTTGACCAAGCATTTTCATTCACTTTAGGTAGTTGCATTTAGATAGATTGCATGTAGCTTAGTTGCATTTAATAAATGTCATACCCCTTAGTTCATTCTTATTTTAGCATGAGGACATGCTAAGGTTTAAGTGTGGGGAGGTTGATAAACCCTTTTTAGGGTTTATCTTGTGTTGAATTTAGAGTATTTTGCTAACCTTTTCTCATATTTAGCCAATGAATTAGCATGATTTTGTGATCTCTCCCGTATTTGTGCTTGAATGTAAAAACATGCTTTTTAAGCCTTTAATTTGGTTATTTTAATTCATCCCTTATAAGATGCCTTGATGTGTTTGCTAGTAATCTCAGGTTAGAATAGGCTAGGCATGGATCAAAGGAGCAAGGAAGGAAGCATGCAAGTGGAGAAAAGCATAAAAAGCCAAAGAATTAATCTCAGCCAAGGACGCGCATGCGCACAAGGCGCTTGCGCGCACATTGCGATATTGGCCAGGGACGCGTACGCATACCGTGCGCGTCTGCGCTGAAGGCCGCACGTGACTTTTAATTAGAAAACGTGCCTAGCGATTTCTGGGAAGCTGTGGTGCCCAGTTACTAGACTTTTCTTTTGTACCTTCCAAGTGTTTGATGAAATACTTGGGAGGACGTTAGAGTAGAATTTTATGTTCTTGGCTTGGGAAGATAACTTAGGAGCTCTTGAGTTACTAATATCCAAGTGATTGATAGTTGGTAGCCATTGACTCTAGCCTTCATTAATTCAATTAGTGGAAAGCTAGGCTTTATGGACTTGGATTGATATAACTCACTTGACTTTCCTTTGCTATTAGTTAGAGGATGACTTAGTGAGATTGATCCTTGCAACTATCATGATTGTGGTTAGTGATAATGATATAGATCCTTGATTATCAAAACTTGCCAAGGCCATTTTGTTAATAAAATTTCATTACCATTTACTTTTCATGTTTCTCATTCAAAACCAAATAAGTCCATAACCAATAACAAGAACACCACCCTGCAAGTCCTTTGAGAGACGACCCGAGGTTTAAATACTTCGATTTATAGATTTTAGGGGTTTGTACTTGTGACAAACAAATTTTTGTTTGAAAGGATTTTTACTTGGTTTAGAAACTATACTTTACAACGAGATTTCATTAGTGAAATTCTAAACCGTAAAAAATTTAATCATCAAAGCCAATCCTGAACCGGAAAGGACTCTAAAGAGGAAGCTAAGAGAAGCTAAAGCACAACTCTCTGGAGAGGACCTGACATAAATTTTTGAAAAAGAATAAGACATGGCAGCCGAAAATAATAACAACAATGCAAGGAAGATGCTTGGTGACTATGCTGCACCAACTTCCAACTTCTATGGAAGAAGCATCTCAATTCCTGCCATTGGAGCAAACAACTTTGAGCTTAAGCCTCAATTAGTTTCTCTAATGCAGCAGAACTATAAGTTTCATAGACTTCCATCAGAAGATCCTCATCAGTTCTTATCTGAATTCTTGCAGATCTGTGATACTATTAAGACCAATGGGGTTGATCCCGAGGTCTACAGACTTATGCTTTTCCCCTTGGCTGTGAGAGACATAGATAGGACATGGTTGGACTCACAACCTAGAGAAAGCCTGAACTCTTGGGACAAGCTGATCAATGCTTTCTTGACCAAATTCTTTTCACCTTAAAAGATGAGTAAGCTCAGAGTGGATGTCCAAACCTTCAGAAAAAAGGAAGGTGAATCCCTCTATGAAGCTTGGGAAAGATACAAGCAATTAACCAAAAGGTGTCATTCTGACATGTTTCCAGAATGGAGCATCATATGTATATTCTATGGTGGTCTGTCTGAGTTATCCAAGATGTCATTGGACCACTCTGCTGGTGGATCTCTTCATCTGAAAATGACTGCAGAAGCCCAGGAACTCATTGAAATTATTGCAAATAACCAGTTTATGTACACTTCTGAGAGAAATCCTGTGAATAATGGGGTGACTCAGAGGAAATGAGTTCTTGAGATTGACACTCTAAATGCCATATTGGCTCAGAACAAAATATTGACTCAACAAGTCAATATGATTTCTCAGAGTCTGACTGGATTGCAAGCTAAAGACGCCTCCTCTGAAGGAGAAGCTTATGACCCTGAGAATCCTACAATGGACGAGGTGAATTACATGGGAGAATCCTATGGAAACACCTTTAATCCTTCATGGAGGAATCACCCAAATTTCTCATGGAAGGATCAACAGAAGCCTCAACAAGGCTTCAATAACAATAATGGTGGGAGAAACAGGTTTGGCAATAGCAAGCCTTTCCCATCATCTTCTCAGCAACAGACAAAGAATTCTGAGCAGAGCCTCTCTAGCTTAGCAAACATAGTCTCTGATCTATCTAAGACCACCCTCAGTTTCATGACTGATGCATTGTCCTCCATAAGAAATTTGGAAGCACAAGTGGGTCAGCTGAGTAAAAGAATTACTGAAACTCCTCTTAGTACTCTCCCAAGCAATATAGAAGAGAATCCAAAAAGAGAGTGCAAGGCCATTAATACAACCAAAATGGCCGAACCTATAGAAGAGGAGGAGGACATGATTCACAGTAAGAAAGACCTCATGGGACGTCCACTGGACTACAAGGAGTCCCCTATTAAAGAACCACAGGAATCTGAGACTCATCTAGAGACCATAGAGATTCCATTGAACCTACTATTACCATTCATGAGCTATGACGAATATTCTTCCTCTGAAGAGGACGAAAATGTTACTGAAGAGCAAGTTGCTCAATATTTAAGAGCAATCATAAAGTTGAATGCCAAATTATTTGGTAATGAGACTAGGGAGGATGAACCTCCATTGCTCATCAATAAACTAAGTGCATTGGTTTAGCTAAAGTTACCTCAAAAGAAAGAGGATCCCGGAAGGTTCTTGATACCTTGCACCATAGGCACCATGACCTTTGAAAAGGCTCTGTGTGACCTAGGATCAAGTATCAACCTCAAGCCACTCTCTGTAATGGAGAAACTAGGGATCTTTGAGGTACAAGCTGCAAGAATCTCACTAGAGATGACAGACAAATCAAAGAAATAGGCTTATGGACTTATAGAGGATGTCTTGGTAAAAGTTGAAGACCTTTACATCCCTGCTGATTTTATAATCCTAGAAACTGGGAAGGATGAGGATGAATCCATCATCCTTGGAAGACCCTTCCTAGCCACAGTAAAGGCTGTGATTGATGTAGACAGAGGAGATCTAGTCCTTCAGGTGAATGAGGAGTACCTTTTGATTAAGGCACAAGGATTTTCTTCTGTAAACATGGGGAAGAAGCATGAAAAGCTTCATTCAATTCCCTCCATGCAGAGTCAAGCAAAGCCCCCATATTCAAACTCAAAGTTTGGTGTTGGGAGGCCACAATCATGCTCTGAGAACCTGTGAAGCTCTGTAAGAGCTTCTTGTCAAGCTATTGACTTTAAAGAAGCGCTTATTGGGAGGCAACCCAATTTTATTTATATATATTATTTACTCTTTCATTTTATTTTCTATTGTTATTTTATGTTTTCTTTAGAATGATGATCATGTGGAGTGACAAAAACAATTGCAAAAATTAAAGCAAAATCAAAAACAGCATAAAAAATAGCATACCCTGGAGGAAGAGCTTACTGGCGTTTAAACGCCAGTAAGCATACCAAAAGGGGCGTTTAACACCCAGCCTGGCACCATTTTGGGCATTAAACGCCAGAACTGGTAGGCAAACTGGCATTTAAACGCCAGTAAAGGGTAGAAAAATGGGCGTTTAAATGCCCATCCTAGCACCATTCTGGGCGTTTAAACGCCAGAACTGGCAGGCAGACGGGCATTTAAACGCCATAAAAGGGCAGTAGACTAGCGTTTAAAGGCCAGAAAAGGGCATCAGCCCGGCGTTTAAACGCCATGATTAGCAGTCAGAGGGTATTTACACGCCAGAATGGTGCAGGGATGAGAAATCCTTGACACCTCAGGATATGTGGATCCCACAGGATCCCCACCTACCTCAACTCACTCTCTCTTCTTCACACATTCTAATAACGCCCTTCCCCAAATACCCTTCACCAATCACCTCCATCTCTCTTCACAATCACCTCTTCACCACTCACATCCACCCACTCTTTCCCCAAAACACCACCTACCTCAACATTCAAATTCACATCCTTTCCCTCCCAAACCCAACCCCTAATACACGAACCCTACCCCTCTCTCCACTCCTATATAAACCCCCCTTAGCCGAACCACTCACACCTCTCCATCTCTTCCATTTTCTTATTCTTCTCCTCCCTTCTTTCTTTTCTTGCTCGAGGACGAGCAAACATTTTAAGTTTGGTGTTGGAAAAAGTGTTGCTTTTTGTTTTCAATAACCATTAATGGCACCTAAGGTCAGAGAAACCTCTAGAAAGAGAAAGGGGAAGACAATTCCTTCCACCTTCGAGTCATGGGAGATGGAGAGGTTCATCTCAAAGGTCCATCAAGACCACCTCTATGAAGTTGTGGACAAGAAGAAGGTGATCCCCGAGGTCCCCTTCAAGCTCAAAAAGAACGAATATCCAGAGATCTAACATGAGATTAGGAGAAGAGGATGGGAAGCTCTCACCAATCCCATTCAACAAGTCAGAATCTTAATGGTTCAAGAGTTCTATACTAATGCATGGATCACCAAGAACCATGATCAAAGTATGAACCCGAACCCAAAGAATTGGCTCACAATGGTTCGGGGGAAATACTTAGATTTCAGTCCGGAAAATGTGAGGTTGGCATTCAACTTGCCAATGATGCAAGGAGATCTTCATCCTATCACAAGAAGGGTCAATTTTGATCAAAGATTGGACCAAGTCCTCATGGACATCTGTAAGGAAGGAGCCCAATGGAAGAGAGACTCCAAAGGCAAGCCGGTTCAACTAAGAAGGCTTGACCTTAAGCTTGTGGCTAGAGGATGGTAGGAGTTCATCCAACGCTCTATCATTCCTACTAGCAACCGATCCGAAGTAACTGTGGATCAGGCTATCATAATCCATAGCATCATGATTGGAGAGGAAGTGGAAGTTCATGAGATCATACCTCTAGAACTGTACAAGGTGGCTGACAAGCCCTCCACTTTGGCAAGGTTAGCCTTTCCTCATCTCATTTGTCACCTATGCAGTTTAGCTAGAATTGTCATAGAGGAAGACATCCTCATTGAAGAGGACAAGCCAATCACTAAAAAGAGGATGGAGCAAACAAGAGAGCCCACTCATAGACCTGAACAAACGCATGAGGAAGTCCCTCATCAAGAAATCCTTGAGATACCTCAAGGGATGCACTTTCCTCCACACAACTATTGGGAACAACTCAACACTTCTCTAGGAGATTTGAGTTCCAATATGGAGCAACTAAGGATGAAGCACCAAGAGCATTCCATCATCCTCCATGAAATTAGAGAAGACCAAAGAGCAACGAGGGAAGAACAACAAAGGCAAGGAAGAGATATTGAGGAGCTCAAGCACTCCATAGGATCTTCAAGAAGGATAACTAGCCGCCATCACTAAGGTGGACCCATTCTTTAATTTCCTTGTTATTTGTTTTTCTGTTTTTTTATTTTTTATGCTTTATGTTTGTCTATGTTTGTGTCTTTATTACATGACCATTAGTGTCTAGTGTCTATGCCTTGAAGCTATGAATGTCCCATAAATCCTTCACCTTTCTTAAATGAAATTAGTCTAATTATTTTGATGTGGTGGCAATACTTTTTGTTTTATGAATGAATGCTTGAACAGTGCATATTTTTTATAGTAAAGTTTATGAATGTTAAAATTGTTGGCTATTGAAAGAATGATGAACAAAGAGAAATGTTATTGATAATCTAAAAAATCATAAAATTGATTCTTGAAGCAAGAAAAAGCAGTGAAAAACAAAAGCTTGCAAAAAAAATATAAAAGAAAAAGAAAAAGCAAGCAGAAAAAGCCAATAGCCCTTTAAACCAAAAGGCAAGGGTAAAGAGGATCCAAGGCTTTGAGCATCAGTGGATAGGAGGGCCCAAAGGAATAAAATCATAGCCTAAGTGGCTAAATCAAGCTGTCCCTAACCATGTGCTTGTGTTATGAAGGTCCAAGTGAAAAGCTTGAGACTGAGTGGTTAAAGTCGTGATCCAAAGGAAAAGAGTGTGCTTAAGAACTATGGACACCTCTAACTGGGGACTCTAGCAAAGCTGAGTCATAATCTAAAAAGGTTTACCCAGTTATATGTCAGTGGCATTTATGTATTCGGTGGTAATACTGGAAAACAATATGCTTAGGGTCACGCCCAAGGCTTATAAAGTAGCTGTGTTCAAGAATCAACATACTGAACTAGGAGAATCAATAACACTATCTAAATTCAGAGTTCCTAATGGATGCCAATCATTCTGAACTTCAAAGGATAAAGTGAGATGCCAAAACTGTTTAGAGGCAAAAAGCTACTAGCCCTGCTCATCTAATTGGGACTAAGTTTCATTGATATTTTGAGATTTATTATATATTCTCTTCTTTTTATCCTATTTTGTTTTCAGTTGCTTGAGGACAAGCAACAATTTAAGTTTGGTGTTGTGATGAGCGGATAATTTATACGCTTTTTGGCATTGTTTTTACATAGTTTTTAATATGTTTTAGTTACTTTTTTAGTATATTTTTATTAGTTTTTATGCAAAAATCACATTTCTGGACTTTACTATGAGTTTGTGTGTTTTTCTATCATTTCAAGTATTTTTTGGCTGAAATTGAGGGACTTGAGCAAAAATCTGATTCAGAGGTTGACAAAGGACTGAAGATGCTGTTGGATTCTGACCTCCCTTCACTCGAGGTAAATTTTCTGAAGCTATAGAAGCCCAATTGGCGATCTCTCAATTGCGTTGGAAAGTAGACATCTTGGGCTTTCCATCAATGTATAATAGGCCATACTTTGCCCGAGATATGATGGCCGAAATTGGCGTCCAAACGCCGACCAGAGACCCTTTTCTAGCGTAAAACGCCAGAACTGGCACCAAAGCTGGAGTTAAACGCCTAAACTGGCACCAAAACTGGCGTTTAAACTCCAAGAAGAGCCTATTCACGTGAAAGCTTTAATGCTCAGCTGAAACACATATGAAGTGGGCCCCGGAAGTGGATTTTTGCACTATCTACACTTACTTACTAATTTTTTGTAAACCTAGTTTACTAGTTTAGTATAAATAGAACTTTTTACTATTGTATTCATATCTTTAGATCATTTTTGAGACTAACTTTGGATCACTTTTGATCTCTTGATCATGTTTTGGGGGCTGGTCATTCGGCCATTCCTAGACCTTCATCACCTATATATTTTCAACGGTGGAGTTTCTACACCTCATAGATTAAGGTGTGGAGCTCTGCTATTCCTCATGAATTAATGCAAAGTACTATTGCTTTTCTATTCAATTCACGCTTATTCTTGTTCTAAGATATTCACTCGTACTTCAACCTGATGGATGTGATTATCCGTGACACTCATCATCATCCTCCCTTATGAACGCGTGCCTAACAACACCTCTGTTCTATCTGCAAGAGCTTGAGTGTGTATCTCTTGGCCTCCTGGTTCACGACACATGGTTGCCTCTCCTGACAACAGAGCCTTCCATTCTGTGGGATCAGAGTCTTCGTGGTATAAGTTAGAATTAATTGGCAGCATTCTTGAGATCCGAAAAGTCTAAACCTTGTCTGTGGTATTCTGAGTAGGATCTGGGATGGGATAACTGTGACGAGCTTCAAACTCGTGACTGTTGAGCACAGTGACAGTGTGCAAAAGGATCAATGGATCATATTCTGACACAATCGAGAATCGACAGCTGATTAGCCATGCGGGAAACCGTAGCAGATATGTTTTCACTGAGAGGACGGATAGTAGCCATTGACAATGGTGATCCACCAACATACAACTTGCCATGGAATGGAGTACGCATGATTGGATAAGGATAATAGGAAAGCAGAGGCTCAGAGGGAACAAAGCATCTCCATATGCTTATCTGAAATTCCCACCAATGAATTGCATAAGCATCTCTATCCTATTTTATGTTTTATTTCTTTTTTTAATAATCAAAACCTCATAACCATTTGAATCTGCCTGACTGAGATTTACAAGATGTCCATAGCTTGCTTCAAGCCGACAATCTCCATGGGATCGACCCTACCTCATGTAAGGTATTACTTGGATGACCCAGTGTACTTACTGGTCAGCTGTGCAGAGTTGTGAGAGAAGTGTGAACTCACGACTTTGTGTACCACCATGCCTATGGTGCACGCTTCTTCATGTCTCTGAAAAACACAACTGGCGTGCCACGCCCAGTGTGTGGCGTGCCACGCCCAACATTCTTCCTTGCTCTAGTAGCTGGCGTGCCACGCCCAGCATTCAAGTGGCATGCCCAGGTAACTAATGAGAGTTGGCGTGCCATGCCTTCGATACCAAGTGGCACGCCCATCTTAAGTTGATTCCCCCAAGCTTGGCGTGCCACGCCTGGGTCTTCAAGTGGCATGCCCAAGTAATGGACTAGAGTTGGCATGCCACACCTTCGAAACCAAGTGGCACGCCCAAGTGATGTCCCTTTCTGATTGATGAACTGGCGTGCCACGTCCATCTCTTCAAGTGGCACGCCCATGGTGTGTGACGGACTTGGCGTGCCACGCCTAGCTTGGAATGTCACACCCCCTTTGTGGCCTTCAATATTGCTCTCTGGAATTCATTACTGGCGTGCCACGCCCTGGTGCTGGCGTGCCACGCCCACTCATTTTCATGGCATTTGTTCTAAGTGGCACACCCAGTTCACACGCCCAGCTTTACTTGTAGTTTTCTTCCCTTTTTGTTTCTCTTTTTACCTGAAATTCAACACAAACCCATTTCAAAGCAATGTACCATAATATTTATCATTTGATTCATGAAATTGCATTGAAACAATGAATATGTGTTCTTTTTATGGTCCTTTTAGATGGGTAAAAAGGGTAAAGGATGCAAGTCATCACAATACCAAACTTAAGCTTTGCTTGTCCCAAGCAAATCCATGTGAATTGTTCTTAGATGGATTGAGACTAGGCCTTGAATAGGTGCGTACACTACCAAGGATAAGGCTAAGTGTTTAACACATGTATGAATATGATTGTTTCAATGCCACAATGAACTCCTAGACCCTTGGGGATTCTTCCAAGTATATGCCTTAGGGGCCCTTTTTATTGATTGTCACCTTGAAGTAGCAAGAGTTGTTTCCTCTTTCTTTTTCACTTTTCTTTTCAATTGACCACGACTCTAAGTGTTTTGTCTCAAGATGACCCTTTAGATTAGGCTTTCAATTAGCACTCCGAAACCAATTGGTTTTAGGGTGTTAGGTGTTGAAACACCCCTAAGAATCTACTTGCCCAGGTTTCTCTTCTTGACACATCTTCACCACAAGCATCTACTAGGATCTTTAGTTCTTTTAAGTTAATTGGTGTTTCCTTTTATCATAGTAGGTGATGCTCAGAGCCATGGGTCTTTTGTTGCTTACTACTTCTTGGTTCTATAGATATTCAAGGGACATCCTTAGCTTTTACTTGTCACTCCCTCTAAGTCTAATTGCTTATCATGACTCATTTTCTTTCAAGTTCATTCAAGGTCCTGCACTTAGTTCCTTTATCTCTTGGCTTTGAATAGTCTTAGTTGACCTTAGTCTCTTTTACTCTTGTTTTTGCAACAACTCACCATAGAATCTTATGGAAACAAACTACTCTTTTATTTGATGATCATGAGACTTTAAACAACTTTGCATTTTCTTTCTTGAAACATAAAGGAAAAACTCATAAAAGACTTCAAAACATAAAGAACTTAAACATAAACTATCCTAATATTGCAAATATTATCAAACAGAAATTAAACATACGGAAATCAAACAGAAATTCAAATTTTGAAAATGTCAACCATTGGACTCCACAACCTTGAGCAGCTTCAGTTTATTGGCCCTTTTCCTTTGTCATTCTTCTTGGAGGAGGAAGAGTCATCATCATCCTTCTTGGAGGATCCTTCTCGTGCCTTTTTGTACTTGGGCTTCCAAAGTTCCAGCCTTCTCATGTAAGCCTTTACATTTTCTTTATGATGGTATGCGATTTTTTCCTGCCTTGCACTGAGTTCCTCCATCTTTTGCATGTATGTTGGGTAATTAGGGTTCATGTTGGCTACTGCATTACATAGATAGCTCAATTTTGTTTGTGCATAGCAGTCATATTCTCTTCTTGCTTATGTTCTGGCTTCATATAGATGCCTAAACTCACAAGACCCCCTAGTTGGACTTGTTGTTGTTCCATAATTGTTCTGAGGCTGCTTTGTATCTCTCCCCAGTTGAACTCTTGTTGCTTCTTCATTGACTCTATACTCCCTTGGAGTTATTGTATGTTCTCATTCACTTGGTCCCAGTGTTGTTGTTGTTCCTTGAGTTGGTTGACATCTTCTCTTAAATGGTGTATGTCTCCACTTATTTGGTGTATATCTCCTTGCAATTGCTCCTAGTTGAAGCCTTTAGGAAATTGTGGGTATGGTGGTGGTGGAAGTGCTAAATATTGTGGTTGATCTTCAGCCTCTCCTTCTTCTTCTTGTTGTGGTCCTTGTGGTACACAAGCATGAGCTCTGTGCTCCCTTGCTCTCTGAAAAGGGTTGACAGCCACCACTTTGGACATTTTCTTGGCTGTTATGGGCTTCTTTTGTTCCACCAGGACTTCATCAATAATCTTTTCCACCACTGCTTCATCACATAGCCTTTGAATGATGCAGGGGAATGCCAATCTTGAGCTATCCTTGGTATTTTTCAGCAGCCTATTGATGTTATTGGCAATCAATTCCCCAATATTAACGTTCTCTCCCTTCATTATGCTGTATATAAGCACAGCCCTTTTTAAAGTCATCTCTGAAGTGTTGGAGGTGGGGTTAAAATACCTTCTCACAAAATCTAGCCACCCTCTAGCTTGGGGGCTCAAATTTCTTCTCCTTAATTGGTTGGGCCTTTCATCCTTATCATTGATCCACTGCACATTCAGCATGCATATTTCACTGTGGATCTCATCAAATCCCGGGTCTTGTTGCTTCACCCTTTCTTCAAAGCTCTGGGTGGAGTTTGTTTGCTTCACCATTAGCATCCTATCTATGTTGGATGGACTATAGTCAATAGTTTTTCCCCTCACATAGCTAAGATAGCCATAGGGTTGCCCAGGTTGAGGCACTGCATTGGCATAGAATTCTCTAACCAAGCTCTCCACCACCTTCCTTGGTGGGTTGCACAATAGTGTCCATCTTCTGTTGTTGATCTCCCTATTGATCTCTGGGTGCTCATTCCTTCCGAGTTGGAAGCCCACCTCCGCAACGATTTGCCTCTGTCTCACCCCACCATAAAATTGGTTTTGGTTGAATGATGAGAGGAACTTGTACTCATTGAAGCTTGAGCTTGGTTCCTTGGTCTTTCTATTCTTTGATGAGGAGGTTTTTGGAGGTGCCATGGGAGTGAGAATGAGAAAAAGGGTTTGGAGATGTCTAAGAAGGATGCAAGAAAGCAAGTAAAACCTTGTTTTTCTTCAACACCAAACTTAGGACTTGATTGTCCCAATCAAGAAAAGGAAAAGAAAAGAGTAAGGCTAAAGAAAAGAAGGGGGAAGAAAAGTGTGGAAGTTCTTTTTGCGTGTAAAGTTGGGGTTTGAAGTGTGGAGAATGGTGGGAAAGCGAGTGGCTTTTATAGGAGTGAGAGGTGTGGTCTGGAAGGGGGGTGGGAAGTAAAAGCAATTCAATGTTTTCCCACCTAGGGAGTGGCGCCTAACTTGGGAAGAGGCGCCTAGCTTGGGAAGAGGCGCCAACCCTTATCTCTTTTGGTTCTCTACATGTGTTGAGTTCCAAAGTGTAAGTACACTTTGACTCCTTGCCTTATTGAGCCATCAACAATGTGGGTTCCATCCTCTCTCCTGAAATTAAAGACCAGAATCCCCATTAGTGAAAAAAAAACTTCTTCACATTCCCTTTTTAAAAGTACAATTAAAGTTCAATTGATGGGTGTCCTTTGGGACACCAAACTTAATTTCCTTGCATTCAATAAATTGGATTCATCATTGGATTTTTTAATGTGTTCATAAGGGTGAAATAAATTTAATTCTTTCACATTCCTTCCCTTCTTATTCCTTCCGAACACATTAAAATGGCATTGTATGCTTCACTAATTTACTAAATGCATTCAAACTTAAGCTCATCCAAAGAGTCTCCCAAGTAGTGCTTAAGCACGTGGCCATTCCAGTAAAAGTCCTCTGTGTCTTGTCCTCCATAAGCTCTACATGACCATAGGGAGACACCTTGAGGATGGTGAAAGGTCCATACCACCTTGACTTAAGCTTCCCTGGGAAGAACTTGAGCCTTGAGTTGTATAGTAGCACCTTTTGACCTTCTACAAACTCTCTTCTTGCTATCTTTTGGTCATGCAAATTCTTAGCTTTCTCCTTGTAGATTTTGGAATTTTCATATGCTTGAGATCTGAATTCTTCTAATTCTTGCAGTTGCAAGATCTTTTTCTCCCCAATAGCATTACTATCAAAATTTAGTAGCTTGAGAGCCCAGAAAGCTTTATGCTCTAGCTCTAATGGAAGGTGATATGCCTTTCCATACACCAGCTGATATAGGGACATCCCAATTGGTGTTTTGAAGGCTGTCCTATAAGCCCAAAGAGTGTCATCCAACCTTTTTGACCAATCCTTTCTTGAGGCTCTGACAGTCTTCTCTAGGATCTTTTTCAACTCTCTATTGGATACCTCTATCTGCCCACTTGTTTGGGGATGATAAGGTGTGGCAACCTTATGTTTTACTCCATATCTCATAAGGAGGGCTTCCAATGGTCTGTTGCAGAAATGGCTTCCTCCATCACTAATAAGGGCTCTGGGGACTCCAAATCGGCTGAAGATGTTCCTTCTAAGGAAGTTCATGACTACCTTATTATCATTTGTTGGGGTTGCAATGGCCTCCAGCCACTTAGAAACATAGTTCACTGCCACTAGAATGTACTAGTTTGAGTATGAGGTAGGGAGGGGACCCATGAAGTCAATTCTCCGTATAGCAAACAACTCAAGTTCTAGGATGAATTGTTGTGGCATCTCATTTCTCTTGGGCAAGTTTCCAGCTCTTTGGCATTCATTACAGTCCTTCACTAATTGCTTTGTATCTTTAAAAATAGTGGGCCAAAAGAATCCACATTGCAGTGCCTTTGCTGCGGTTCTTTCCACACTGAAATGGCCTCCATATAGGGATCCATGGCACTGCTAGAGGACTTCTTGTCCTTCTTCATGGGATATGCATTTTCTTAAGATTCCATCAGCACACCTTTTAAACAAGTAAGGCTCATCCCAAATGTAGTGTTTAGCATCATTGATTAGCTTTCTCCTCATGTATTTGTTGATGTTGGTGGGCAACTCCCCAATAGCCTTGAAATGACTATGTCTGTAAACTAAGGGTTTCCTTGAATCATCATCAGCTGCTCATCAGGGAAACTCTCATTCACTTCAAGTTGCTGTGTTTCATCCCTTTTTTGTGGGATTCTTGATAGGTGATCAGCCACCTTGTTCTCTTCTCTACTTCTATCTTTAATCTCTATGTTGAACTCTTGAAGTAGCAAGATCCACCTTATCAATCTGGGCTTGGATTCTTGTTTGGTTAGCAAGTATTTGAGAGCTACATGATAAGTGAAAATAGTAACTTTAGAGCCAATAAGATATGATCTAAACTTATCAAAAGCAAAGACTATTACTAGGAGTTCCTTCTCTGTAGTGGTGTAGTTCCTTTGATTTTCATTGAGAACTTTTCTAGCATAATAAATAACATGTACAAGCTTATCTTTCCTTTGTCCTAGAACGGCACCAACAGTAAAATCTGATGCATCACACATCAATTCAAAAGGTAATTCCCAGCTGGGTAGTGCTATAATAGGTGCAGAGGAAAGACTATTTTTAAGCTCATCAAAGGCTAGCATGCATTCTCTATCGAAAACAAAAGGTGTATTAGAGACAAGTAGGTTGCTGAAAGGTTTAGCAACCTTTGAAAAATCTTTAATGAACCTCCGATAAAACCTAGCATGTCCTAAGAAGCTTTTAATTGCCTTGACATTCGAAGGTGGAGGTAATTTCTCAAACACTTCCACCTTAGCCTTGTCTACCTCTATGTCCTTTTTGGAGATCTTGTGACCAAGAACCACCCCTTCAGTGACCATAATGTGGCACTTTTCCCAGTTCAGAACTATGTTGGTTTCTTGGCACCTCCTTAGCACCAGAACAAGGTGATGCAAGCATTTAGAATATGAATCACCAAATACAGAAAAGTCATCCATGAATACTTCAAAAAACCTTTCAATCATATAAGAGAATATGGAGAGCATGCACACCTTTAGAATGTTGCAGGTGCATTACACAATCCAAAGGGCATTCTCCTATAATAAAAAACACCATAGGGACAAGTAAATGAAGTATTCTCTAGGTCTTTGGAGTCTACTACCATCTGATTGTAGCTAGAGTAACCATCCAAGAAGCAATAGTACTCAGGTCCTGCAAGTCTTTCTAGCATTTGGTCCATGAAAGGTAAGGGGAAGTGATCCTTCTTGGTGGCTTCATTGAGCTTCCTATAATCTATGCACATGCACCAACCAGTCACCATTCTTATTGGTATTAGTTTATTCTTCTCATTTAGTACAATAATGATCCCTCCCTTCTTAGGAACGACTTGAACTGGGCTTACCCTAGGGCTGTCTAAGATTGGGTAAATTACCCCTGCTTGCCACAACTTTAGCACTTTTTTTTGGACTACTTCATTCATTGTTGGGTTTAGCCTTCTTTGCTACTACCTTGAGGGCTTGGCACCTTTCTCAAGGAGGATTTTGACCATACAAATTGAAGGGCTGATTCCTTTTAAATCTGCAAGTATCCATCCAATAGCATCTTTGTGTTGCCTCAGCACATGAATTAGCTCCTCCTCTTGTTTCCCACTTAAGCTCAAATTAATGATCACTAGGTATGTTTTGTCATCACCCAAATAGGCATATTTCAAACTTGGAGGCAGGGTTTTCAGCTCCAGCTTGGGTGCCTCAACTTCCTTCTTGTTGACTTCATCTAGCATGGCTGAGCGTGTTATGGCTTCCTGTGGTAGTTAACCACATGAAGCTTGTTGTTCTTGCTCCAAAACTTCTTCACATTGTTCTTCTTCTAAGATTCCTTGAACTAAATTTTCAATTGCGTCCACCATCATGCATTCACCAATAAATTCCTTGGAGTAGCTCATTGCCTTGAAAACATTGAAGACCATCTTCTCTTCATGTAATCTTAAAACTAGCTCCCCTTTTTGAACATCAATTATGGCTCCAACAGTAGCTAGGAATGGTCTTCCTAGGATGATTGATGTGTTTGCCTCCTATCCCATATCAAGCACAACAAAGTCATTTGGGAAAATGAATTTCCTTACTTTTACTAGTAGATCTTCCACCACACTATAAGGGAATTTGAATGTTCTGTCAGCCAATTGAAATGCCATTCTTGTTAGCTTAGCCTCTTCAATCCTCATTCTTTTCATCATGACCAAGGACATGAGGTTTATGCTAGCTCCAAGACCGCATAGTGCCTTCTCAATGCTTATTCCCCTATGATGCAGGGGATTTGAAAGCTCTCAGGGTCTTTCAACTTCTAGGGAAGCTTCTTTTGTATTATAGCATTGCACTCTTCGGTGAGTATCACAGTTTCCTTCTCACCCCAGTTTCTCTTCCTTGTCATGAGCTGCTTCAAGAACTTGGCATATAGTGGCATTTGCTCTAATGCCTCAGCAAAGAGAATATTAATTTGAAGCTTCTTAAAGATATCCAAAAATCTTGAGAACTGGTTGTCCTTTCCGTCCTTCCCCAGCCTTTGTGGATATGGTGCTTTTTGCACATAAGGCTTTAGAACTTGCTTTGGTGGGGTTAGTGCAGGAGTTTCTTCTTCCTTTTTGACTTCAAATTCAGTTGAAGCTTCCTTTTCTTGTTTGTCTTGACTTGGAACTGCTACTTCCACAACTTTCCCGCTTCCTAGGGTGATAGCTTTGCACTTCCTGCTTCTTCCTATTTGTCTTTTTGCAACAATGGAAATGGTCCCCTTTACTTGTGCTATGGCAGCTGGTAGACAAAATCATGAGTTCACACTTTTCTCACAACTCTGCGCAGCTGACCAGCAAGTGCACTAGGTCATACAAGTAATACCTTACGTGAGTTAGGGTCGATCCCACAGAGATTGTCGGCTTGAAGCAAGCTATGGTCATCTTGTAAATCTCAGTCAGGCAGATTTAAATGGTTATAAGGTTTTGATAATAAAAAGAGAAATAAAACATAAAATAGGATAGAGATACTTATACAATTCATTAGTGAGAATTTCAGATAAGCGTATGGAGATGCTTTGTTCCCTCTGAGCCTCTGCTTTCCTATTATCCTCATCCAATCATGCGTACTCCCTTCCATGGCAAGCTGTATGTTGGTGGATCACCATTGTCAATGGCTACCATCCATCCTCTCAGTGAAAACATGTTCGCTAGGGTTTCCCGCATGGCTAATCAGCTATCGGTTCTCGATCGTGTCGGAATAAGATCCATTGATCCTTTTGCACACTGTTACTGTGCCCAACAATAACAAGTTTGAAGCTCATCACAGTCATCCCATCCCAGATCCTACTCGGAATACCACAGACAAGTTTTAGACTTTCTGGATCTTAGGAATGCTGCCAATTGATTCTAGCTTATACCACGAAGACTCTAATATCACGGAATGGAAGGCTCTGTTGTCAGGAGAGGCAACCATGCGTCATGAACTAGAAGGCCAAGAGATACACACTCAAGCTCTTGTAGATAGAATGGAGGTGGTTGTCAGGCACGCATTCATAAGGGAGGATGATGATGAGTGTCACGGATCATCACATCCATCAGGTTGATGTACGAGTCAATATCTTAGAACAAGAATAAGCATGAATTGAATAGAAAAACAAAAGTACTTTGCATTAATTCTTGAGGAACAGCAGAGCTCCACACCTTAATCTATGAGGTGTAGAAACTTCATCATTGAAAATACATAAATGATGAAGGTCAAGGCATGGCCGAATGGCCAGCCCCCAAAACGTGATCAAGAGATCAAAAGTGATCCAAAGATAGTCTCAAAAATGATCTAAAGATATGAATACAATAGTAAAAGTGCTATTTATACTAAACTAGTAAACTAGGTTTACAGAAAATGAGTAACTAAGTGTAGATAGTGCAGAAATCCACTTTCGGGGCCCACTTGGTGTGTGTTTGGGCTGAGCATTGAAGCTTTCACGTGCATAGGCTCTTCTTGGAGTTTAAACGCCAGTTTTGGTGCCAGTTTGGGCGTTTAACTCTAGCTTTGGACGCCAGTTTGGGCCATCAGATCTCGAGCAAAGTTTGGACTATTAAACATTGCTGGAAAGCCCAAGATGTCTACTTTCCAACGCACTTAAGAGCGCGCCAATTGGGTTTCTATAGCTCCAGAAAATCCACTTCGAGTGCAGGGAAGTCAGAATCCAACAGCATCTACAGTCCTTTCTTAGCCTCTGAATCAGATTTTTGCTCAGGTTCCTCAATTTAAGCCAGAAAATACCTGAAATCACAGAAAAACACACAAAATCATAGTAAAGTCCATAAATGTGATTTTTTCACAAAACTAATAAAAATATACTAAAAAGTAACTAAAAATATTAAAAACTATGTAAACATAATGCCAAAAAGCGTATAAATTATCCGCTCATCACAACACCAAACTTAAATTGTTGCTTGTCCCCAAGCAACTGTAAACAAAATTGGATAAAAAGAAGAGAATATACAATAAATCTCAAAATATCAATGAAACTTAGTCCCAATTAGATGAGCGGGGCTTGTAGCTTTTTGCCTTTGAACAGTTTTGGCATCTCACTTTATCCTTTGAAGTTCAAAATGATTGGCATCCATGAGGAACTCAGAATTTAGATAGTGTTATTGATTCTCCTAGTTCAGTCTGTTAATTCTTGAACACAACTACTTTATGAGTCTTGGCCGTGACCCTAAGCACTTTATTTTCCAGTAATACCACCGGATACATAAATGCCACAGACACAAAACTGAGTGAACCCTTTCAGATTATGACTCAGCTTTGCTAAAGTCCCCAGTTAGAGGTGTCCAAAGTTCTTGAGCATACTCTTTTTGCTTTGGATCACAACTTTAACCACTCAGTCTCAACCTTTTCACTTGGACCTTCATGCCACAAGCACATGGTTAGGGACAGCTTGATTTAGCCGCTTAGGCCAGGATTTTGTTCCTTTGGGCTCTCCTATCCATTAATGCTCAAAGCCTTGGATCCCTTTTAACCTTGCCTTTTGGTTTTAAGGGCTATTGGCTTTTTCTACTTGCTTTTTCTCTTTTTTTCTTTTTCTTGGAAGCTTTGTTATTCACTGCTTTTTCTTGCTTCAAGAATCAATTTTATGATTTTTCAGATCATCAATAACATTTCTCTTTTTTTTCATCATTCTTTCACAAGCCAACAAATTTAACATTCATAAACTTCACTTTCAAAAATATGCACTGTTCAGGCATTCATTCAGAAAACAAAAAGTATTGCCACCACATCAAAAATAATTAAACTAATTTCAAGATAAAATTTAAAATTCATGTACTTCTTGTTCTTTTGTAATTAGGAACATTTTTCATTTAAGAAAGGTGAAGGGTTCATGGAATTATTCATAGCTTTAAGACATACATGCTAGACACTAATGATCATGTAATGAAGCTAAAACATAATCAAATATAAAGCATGAAAATCGAAAAATAGAAAAATAAGAACAAGGAAATTAAAGAAAGGGTCCACCTTAGTGATGACGGCTAGTTCTTCCTCTTGAAGATCTTATGGAGTGCTTGAGCTCCTCGATGTCTCTTCCTTGCCTTTGTCGCTCCTCCCTCATGGCTCTTTGGTCCTCTCTGATTTCATGGAGGATAATGGAGTGCTTTTGGTGCTCCATCCTTAGAGCTTTTGGTGCTCCTATCCTTAGTTGCTCCCAATAGTTGTGTGGAGGAAAATGTATCCTTTGAGGCATCTCGGGAATTTCTTGATGAGGGAATTCCTCATGCTCTTGTTGAGGCCCATGAGTGGGCTCTCTTGTTTGCTCTATCCTCTTTCTAGTGATGGGCTTTTGAGATGAATCTCTCCATCTCTCATGACTCAGAGCTGGAAGCAACTGCCTTCCCTTTTCCCCTTCCTAGAGGTTTCTCCAATCTTAGGTGCCATTAATGGTTATGAAAAAATGAAGAGCAACGCTTTTTCCCACACCAAACTTAAAAGGTTTGCTCGTTCTCAAGCAAAAGAAGAAAGAAAGGAGGAGAAAAAAAAGAAATAGAGGAGATAGAAGTGTGTGAAGGGTTCGGCCATGGGGGTTTAGTGGGTTAAGATGTGAGAAATTGAAGGTGGTAAGGAGGGCTACATATAGGGAAAGAAAGGGGTGGGTGGCCTAATTGAAGTGGGTGGGTTTAGGAGGAAAGTGTTTTGAATTTGAATGGTGAGGTAGGTGGGGTTTGATGGTGGGGTTTTTGGGGAAGAGTGGATGAATTTGATAGGTGAATAGTGATTTGGGAAGAGTGTTATGGAAAGGTGTGAAGAGGAGAGAGTGAGTTAAGGTAGGTGAGGATCCTGTGGGGTCCACAGATCGTGAGGTGTCAAGGATTTTGCATCCTTGCAGCTTGCTGGCGTTAAACGCCCATCTATGTGTCTTTCTGGCATTTAAACGCTAGCATGTTGCCCTTTTCGGGCGTTTAAACGCCCAGAAAGGTGTCAGACTAGGCGTTTAAACGCCCATTTTTATACCTTTACTGGCATTTAAACACCAGTTTGCCTGCAAGTTCTGGCGTTTAAAGGCCAGACTGCTGCCCATTTCTGGCATTTAAACGCCCAAAATGGTGCCAGGCTGGGAGTTAAACGCCCATTTTGGTATCTAACGCCAGTAAGCTCGTCCTCCATGGTGTGCCATTTTTGATGCTATTTTTGATTTTTCCTTAATTTTTATAGTTATTTTTGTGACTCCACATGATCATGATCCTATAGAAAGCATAAAATAACATAGATAAATAAAATAAGATTAGGTTGCCTCCCAATAAGCACTTGTTTAATATCAATAGCTTGACAGTGAGCTCTTTTCAGAGCTTCACAGATGCTCAGAGCATGATTGTGGCATCCCAACACCAAACTTAGAGTTTGAGTGTGGGGGTTCTGTCTGACTCTGTATTTAGAGAAGCCTTTCATGCTTCTTCTCCATGTTTACAGAAGAAGATGCTTGAGCCTTAAACACAAGGTACTCCTCATTTAATTGAAGGACTAACTCTCCTCTGTCCACATCAATCACAGCTCTTGTTGTGGCTAGGAAGGATCTTCCAAGGATGATGGATTCATCTTTATCCTTCCCAGTGCCTAGGATTATGAAGTACGCAGGGATGTAGAGGCCTTCAACCTTTACTAGGACATCCTCTATAAGTCCATAAGCCTTTTTTATTGATTTATCTGCCATCTCTAGTGAGATTCTTGCAGCTTGTACCTCAAAAATCCCTAGTTTCTCCATTACAGAGAGTGGCATGAGGTTAGACTTGACCCCAGGTCACACATAGCCTTCTCAAAAGGTCTTGGTGTCAATGGTGCAAGGTATTAAAAACCTTCTGGGATCCAGTTTCTTTTGAGGTATCTTCAGCTGAACTAAGGCGTTTAGTTCATTAATGAGCAATAGAGGTTCATCCTCCCAAGTCTCATTACCAAATAATTTGGTGCAGCTTCATGATTGCTCCTAGATATTGGGCAATTTACCCTTCAGTAGTAACATCATCTTCTTCAGAAGAAGAATATTCTTCAGAGCTCATGAATGGTAATAAGAAGTTCAGTGGAATCTCCATGGTCTCTGTACAAGCCTCGTATTCCATTGGTTCCCCATTAAGGAACTTCTTACTGGTCAGTGGATGTCCATTAAGGTCTTCCTCAATGGAAATCATGCCATCCTCTTCCTCTATAGGTTCGGCCATTTTGGTCATATTAATGGCCTTGCACTCTCTCTTTGGATTATCTTCTGTATTGCTTGGGAGAGTACTAAGAGGAGTTTCAGTGACTCTTTTACTCAGCTAACCCACTTGTAACTCCAAACTTCTGATGGAGGACTTTATTTCATTCATGAAACTGAGAGTGGCTTTAGATAGATCAGAGACAATGTTTGCTAAGCCAGAGAGGCTCTGCTCAGAATTCTCTGTCTGTTGCTGAAAAGATGATGGAAAAGGTTTGCTATTGCCAAATCTATTTCTCCCACCATTATTATTATTGAAAACTTGTTGAGGCTTCTGTTGATCCTGCCATGAAAATTTTGGGTGATTTCTCCATGAAGGATTATAGGTGTTTCCATAGTCTTCTCCCATGTAATTCATCTCTTCCATTGCAGGATTCTCAGGGTCATAAGCTTCTTCTTCATAGGAGACTTCTTTAGTACCGTCGGATACAGCTTACAATCCAGTCAGATTCTGAGAAATCATATTGACTTGCTGAGTCAATATTTTGTTCTGAGCCAATATGGTATTCAGAGTGTCAATCTCAAGAACTCCTTTCTTCTGAGTCACCTTATTATTCACAGGATTTCTCTCAGAAGTGTACATGAACTGGTTATTTGCAACCATTTCAATGAGTTCCTAGGCTTCTGCAGGCATTTTCAGATGAAGAGATCCACCAGCAGAGTGGTCCAATGACATCTTGGATAACTCAGACAGACCATCATAGAATATACATATGATGCTCCATTCTGGAAACATGTCAGAAGGACACCTTTTGGTTAATTGCTTGTATCTTTCCCAAGCTTTATAGAGGGATTCACCTTCCTTCTGTCTGAAGGTTTGGACATCCACTCTGAGCATACTCATCTTTTGAGGTTGAAAGAATTTGGTCAAGAAAGCATTGACCAGCTTGTCCCAAGAGTTTAGGCTTTCTCTAGGTTGTGTGTCTAACCATGTCCTAGCTCTGTCTCTCATAGCAAAGGGGAAAAGCATAAGTCTGTAGACCTCAGGATCAACCACATTGGTCTTAACAATATCACAGATCTGCAAGAATTCAGATAAGTATTGATGAGGATCTTCTGATGAAAGTCCATGAAACTTGCAGTTCTGTTACATTAGAGAAACTAATTGAGGCTTAAGCTCAAAGTTGTTTGCTCCAATTGCTAGGAATTGAGGTGCTTCTTCCATAGAAGTTGGAAGTTGGTGCAGTGTAGTCACCAAGCATCTTCCTTGCATCTCTGGTATTGTTGTTATTTTTGGCTGCCATGTCTTCTTCTTTTTTGAAAATTTCTGTCAGGTCCTCTCCAGAGAGTTGTGCTTTAGCTTATCTTAGCTTCCTCTTCAGAGACCTTTCAGGTTCAAGATCGGCTTTAGCAAGAATATCTTTATCCTTGTTCCTGCTCATGTGAAAATGAAGAGAACAGAAACGAAGAGGAATCCTCTATGTCACAGTATAGAGATTCCTTTATGTGAGTAGAAGAAGAGAAGAAGAGAAGAAGAGAAGAAGAGAAGAATGAGGTAGAGAGAAAATAAAGAGAATTCGAACACAGAGAGGGAGAGAGGGTTCGAATTTTAAGAAGGAGAGAAGTGTTAGTAAATAAATAAATAAATAAATAAATAAATAGAAAGAGATGAGAGAGAGAGGGAATTCGAATATTAAATAAAAGAAAAGGAAAAATATTTTTGTTTTTCTTTTAAATATTAGTTAGTATTCGAAAAATTAAGAAAGGAATAAAATAAAATTAGAGTTTAAAACAATTAGTTAATTAAAAAGATTTTTGAAAAAGTTGTTAGTGGTTTTCGAAAATGAGAAGTTGAAAAAGATTTGAAAATCAATTTTGAAAAGATAGGAAGTTAGAAAAGATTTTGAAATTGAATTTTGAAAAAGATATGATTAAAATCTATTTTGAAAAAGATTTGAAAGAGAAATTTAAAAATATTTGATTTTGAAAATTGAAATTGATGACTTGACTAACAAGAAGCTAAAAGATATGATTCTAGAATTTAAAGATTGAACCTTTGTTAACAAGAAAGTAACAAACTTAAAATTTTTTGAATCAAATCCTTAATTGTTAGCAAGGTTTTCGAAAATATGAAATAAAAATAAGAAAAAGATTTTGAAAATCAATTTTAAAATATTTTTTTTCAAAAAATATGAAATAAAAATGAAAAAGATTTGATTTATGAAAAAATTTTGAAAAGATAGAATTTTTAAATTGAAATTTTGAGTTGACTTAATAAGAACAACTAAGTTTAAAAATTTTTTGACTAAGTCAACCCAAAATTTCAAAATTTATGAGTAAAATAAGGAAAAGATATTTTTTTATTTTTGAATTTTAATGTGGAAAGAGAAAAACAACAAAAAGACTCAAGACATGAAAATTTAAGATCAAAATAAAGAAAACATGCAAGAACACTTTGAATGTCAAGATGAACACCAAAAACACTTTGAAGATCATGATGAACATCAAGAACTAATTTTTGAAAAATTTTTAAGAAAAGAAATACATGCAAGACACCAAACTTAGAAATTTTTAATGCTTAGACACTAACAAACTAAAAATGCATATGAAAAACAAGAAAAGACACAAAACAAGAAAATCACAAGATCAAACAAAGATAATCATCAAGAACAACTTGAAGATCAAGAAGAACATATGCATGAGTTTTGGAAAAATGCAAGAAAAATAAAAACATGCAATTGACACCAAACTTAAAATTTGACTCTAGACTCAAACAAGAAACACAATTTTTTTTTGGTTTTTATGATTTTATTAAAAAAAATTTTTGAAAAATTTTTGAAAATTAGAAAAAAATTTTTTGAAAGATTTTTGAAAAATTTTTGAAAATAGAACAAGAAGAAAATTACCTAATCTAAGCAACAAGATGAACCATCAGTTGTCCAAACGTGAACAATTCCTGGCAACGGCGCCAAAAACTTGGTACACAAAATCGTGAGTTTACACTTTTCTCACAACTCCGCGCAGCTGACCAGCAAGTGCACTGGGTCGTCCAAGTAATACCTTATGTGAGTAAGGGTCGATCCCATGGAGATTGTCAGCTTGAAGCAAGCTATGGTCATCTTGTAAATCTCAGTCAGGCGGATTCAAATGGTTATAAGGTTTTGATAATAAAAAAGAGAATTTCAGATAAGCGTATGGAGATGCTTTGTTCCCTCTGAGCCTCTACTTTCCTGTTATCCTCATCCAATCATGCGTACTCCCTTTCATGGCAAGCTGTATGTTGGTGGATCACTGTTGTTAATGGCTACCATCCGTCCTCTCAGTGAAAACATGTCCGCTACGGTTTCCCGCATGGCTAATCAACTGTCAGTTCTCGATCATGTCGGAATAAGATCCATTGATCCTTTTGCACACTGTCACTGCACCCAATAGTCACAAGTTTGAAGCTTGTCACAGTCATCCCATCTCAGATCCTACTCGGAATACCACAGACAAGGTTTAGACTTTCAAATCTCAAGAATGCTGCCAATTGATTCTAGCTTATACCACGAAGACTCTGATCTCACGGAATGGAAGGCTCTATTGTTAGGAGAGGCAACCGTGCGTCGTGAACCAGAAGGCCAAGAGATACACACTCATGCTCTTGCAGATAGAACGGAGGTCGTTGTCAGGCATGCGTTCATAAGGGAGGATGATTTTGAGTGTCACAAATCATCACATTCATCAGGTTGAAGTAAGAGTGAATATCTTAGAATAAAAATAAGCGTGAATTGAATAGAAAAGCAATAGTAATTTGCATTAATTCATGAGGAATAGCAGAGCTCCACACCTTAATCTATGAGGTGTAGAAACTCCACCGTTGAAAATATATAGGTGATGAAGGTCCAGGCATGGCCGAATGGCCAACCCCCAAAACGTGATCAAGAGATCAAAAGTGATCCAAAGATAGTCTCAAAAGTGATATAAAGATATGAATACAATAGTAAAAAGTGCTATTTATACTAAACTAGTAAACCAGGTTTACAGAAAATGAGTAACTAAGTGTAGATAGTGCAGAAATCCACTTTCGGTGCCCACTTGGTGTGTTTGGGCTGAGCATTGAAGCTTTCACGTGCATAAGCTCTTCTTGGAGTTTAAACTCCAGTTTTGGTGCCAGTTTGGGCGTTTAACTCCAGTTTTGGTGCCAGTTCTGGCGTTTTACGCTAGAAAAGGGTCTCTGGTGGGGATTTGGATGCTAGTTTGGGCCATCAGATCTCGGGCAAAGTATGGACTATTATACATTGCTGGAAAGTCAAAGATGTATACTTTCTAACGCACTTAAGAGCGCGCCAATTGGGTTTTTGTAGCTCTAGAAAATCCACTTTGAGTGAAGGGAGGTCAGAATCCAACAGCATCTGCAGTCATGTCTTAGCCTCTGGATCAGATTTTTGCTCAGCTTCCTCAATTTTAGCAGAAAATACCTGAAATCACAGAAAAATACACAAACTCACAGTAAAGTCCAGAAATGTGATTTTTGCATAAAAACTAATAAAAATATACTAAAAATAATTTAAACATATTAAAAACTATGTAAAAACAATGCCAAAAAGCGTATAAATTATCTGCTCATCAGCAGCTTCCAATCTTGCAATGTTGCTATTGATGTCACAATGTTGCATGGTTAGAGATGAAGCATCTTGGGTTTGGCTTTTGTATGGTTGTTGGTTGGAAAGGTAGGGTGCATTTTGTGAGTTGTAGTGGGGTCTATTATTGCTTGATTGATGGTTAGAATTGTGATTATTGTGTAGGTTAGATTGGTAAGGCTTATGGTCTTGGTTGTGGTTTTGCTGGTTTTGCCACCCAAAATTTGGGTGGTTCCTCCATCCTGGGTGTATGTCTTGGCATTGGGGTCATATGGTGGTCTAGAAGAGTTGTTCACATAGTTGGCTTATTCCCATTCTTGTGCAATTTCTGGGAATTCTTCCTCTTGTGGAGGTGCTTGTGCTTGGACAGCTGAGACTTGATTATTCTCCATTTGTTTGGTTAGAGCTGCTAGTTGAGCTATGATTATCATGTTTTGGGCTAACAAAGCATCCCTGGAATTGAGCTCCAATACCTCCTTCTTTTGGGTCCTTTCGGAAGCATAGAAATACTCGTTGCTGGCAACAGTCTCTATTATGTCTATGGCTTCTTCGACTGTCTTCTTCTTGTTAAGTGAATCTCCAGAGGAGTGGTCTAGAGCCTTCTTAGAGTCATATAACAGCCCCTCATAGAAGATATGCAGTTGCACCCATTCATTAAACATATATGGGGGGCATTTCCTTGTCAAATCTTTGTATCTCTCCCAGGCTTCATAGAAAGTCTCCCCATCTTGTTGTCTAAAAGTCTGGACCTCAGCTCTCAGTCTATTGATTCTCTGTGGAGGGTAAAACCTTGCTAGGAACTTGTTAACAACTTCTTCCCAGTTGGTGAGGCTTTCCTTGGAAAATGATTCCAGCCACTTTGATGCTTTGCCCTAAGAAAGAAGGGAAACAAGAGCAATTTGCAAGTGTCCGAATGAACACCGTTTGATTTTATAGTGTCACAAATCCTCAGAAAATGTAGTCAAATGTTCATTAGGGTCCTCTTGTGCATTTCCTATAAAGGAACAATTATTCTGGACGAGAGTTATGAGTTGTGGCTTGAGCTCAAAATTGTTGGCATGTATGTTGGGCCTCAGGATGCTACTCTCACAATTTCCAGGGTTGGGATTTATGTAGGAGCCTAGCACCCTCCTCTCTTGTGAAGCATGGTTGCCAACAGCTTCTTCATGGTGGTTGTGTGCTTCTCCTTCCATGGTTTGAGTTGGACCTTCTTCTTCTTCTTCTTCACTAACCACTCTTTTACCCCTAGCCACTGTTTCTCTTCTCAGTCTTAAAAATGTTCTCTCTGGTTCAGAGTTGTAGGAGATGTCAACTCTTCGTCTCCCTGTCATACACAAAACAAACTCATGAAAGAAAGAATGTTAACACCCTTGGGAAGAAGGATGGGTAAGCCAAACTAATTGATTCAAAATAACAAATAGTTAGTGTGCTCTTGTTAGTGTTAGTATGTACCTAATAAGAACAGAGAATTCTAAAAGAAATTTAAAGGAACAAAACAAAAATTAAGAGAGAAAAGAAAAGGAAATAAAAATAAAAATGCTTAATCTAACTGCTCATTTACTTGATCACTGTCAATTCAAAACAATCTCTGGCAACGGCGCCATACAACTTGATGACTGAAATTCACTCCCTATATAAAATGATGAATCCGTTCTTTGGCAAGCGCACCAAATATCATCAAGTAATAACCCACTAGGAGTGGGATCGTATCCACAGAGATTGATTGATTGAGCCGTGTTAGCTAATGAACTAATTAGTTAAGCTAATCAAATAGAGAGTGTTGAGTACTGTAATTTAAATGGCATGAAAGTAAAGTAAAGCAGTAAAGTGCAAAAATGGAAATTGCATAAACGTAAAGTACAGAAATTTAAAATACTGAATAGTAAAGGAGAAGGGGGATTAGCAGAATGTAAAAGAAAGCTATAAAGAATGTGGAAGATAAGAATAGGGGAATTCATTGGGATTAGGAGATGTTGATCTCTTTGGATTAAATTTAGTTTATCTCATCTTCAATCATGCAACTCATTGACCTCTTGGCAATCATGATTGGTTGAGTCCCAATCCCTTGGTAACTCAATCTCTCAAATCTTGATAATCAGCCAATTTCTTGGTTTAATTGCTCATGAAGAGAGATATTGTTGGTCCCTGATTATACCACACATCATCATAGGTCCAAATAATGGGTGGATTATATGTCACCATATCCAATCCCAAAACCCAGATTCTACGCAAGTGTGAGAAGGGATTTCAAGCATGGTTTCATGTTCCCTTTTCTAAGGTTCCCATGAAACCCATTTTGCATTCAACCTCTTTCCCAAGATGATTGAATACTAGCAAGAAGAACGAAATTCCTTCTAACAAATCAAAGAGAAGATGAAGAGAAGAAGAAATTCATTATCATTAATCCATCAAGTACAACAGTGCTCCCTCTTCCAATGAGAGGGAGTTTAGCTACTCATAGCTCAGAGAAAAGTACAAGAGATAGAAGAGATGAAGTGTAAAGTAAAAACTAGATCTATACTTAGCAATGCCAATCCAATACAACCCAACTCAACCCATTTTTTAGTACTTCCAGGGGGTATTTATACTACTCCTATTACTAGAATTAAGAAAATACAAAATGAAAAGAAAATTACAATTGGAGGGAAAAGAAAAACTCAATAAACGTGACCTCTAGTAGCTGGCGTGTGACTGGCATTTTTGTGGCGTGCCACCCCTAGCCTCTAATTTGGCTTGGCGTGCCATACCCAGCTCTTCAAGTGGCACGCCCCATGTGTTGACATCCTTGGCGTGCCACGCCCAGAGTCTTCTTTAATGTTGGCTAGCCTGGCGTGCCACGCCTTTGAGCCCAAGTGGCATGCCCAATGTCTTCTTTAATGTTGGCTAGCATGGCGTGCCATGCCTTCTAGCCCAAATGGCACGCCCAGGTTCTTTCTTGGAGCTTTGAACTAGCGTGGCACACCCAGGGTCTGGCGTGCCATGCCCATTGTGGGTGTTACATCTTTTTCTCTGGAAAACATAACTGGTGTGCCACGCACAGGGTGTGGAGTACCATCCCTAGGGTGCACGATTCTTCATGTCTTTAGAAAACACAACTGGCTTGCCACGCCTAGCATTCTTCTTTGCTCTAGTAGTTGGCGTGCCACGCCCAGCATTCACGTGGCACGCCCAGGTAACTAATAAGAGTTGGCGTGCCATGCCTTTGACCTTAAGTGGCATGCCCAGCATTGGTGCTTGGTCATCTCTAGTAGCTGGTGTGCCACGTCCAGTATTCAAGTGGCACACCCATGTAACTAATGAGATTTGGCATGCCACGCCTTCGATACCAAGTGGCTCGCCCATCTTAAGTTGATTCCCCCAAGCTTGGCATGCCACGCCTGGGTCTTCAAGTGGCACGCTCAAGTGATAGACTAAAGTTGGCATGCCACGCCTTCGAAACCAAGTGGCAGGCCCAAGTGATATCCCTTTCTGATTGATGAATTGGCGTGCTACGCCCATCTCTTCAAATGGCACACCCATGGTGTGTGATGGACTTGGCATGCCACGCCTAGATTGTCATGCCACACCCCCTTTGTGGCCTTCAACATTGCTCTCTGGAAATCATTACTAGCATGCCACGTTCTGGTGCTGGCATGCCACACCCACTCATTTTCATGGTGTTTGTTCTAAGTGGCATTCCCAGTTCACACGCCCGGCTTTACTTGTTGTTTTCTTCCCTTTCTGTTGCTCTTTTTACCTGAAATTCAACACAAACCCATTTCAAAGCAATGTACCATAATATTTATCATTTGATTCATGAAATTGCATTGAAATAATGAATATGTGTTCTTTTTGTGGTCCCTTTAGATGGGTAAAAAAGGTAAAGGATGCAAGTCATCAATGACCCGGTGCACTTGCCGGTTAAGATGTGCAAGTTCTAATTTTGCGCACCAAGTTTTTGGCGCTGTTGCCGGGGATTGTTCGTGATTGACAACTACCGGTTGTCTTGTGGCTTAGATTATGTATTTTATTATTAGTATTTTTTTAATACGGAGCTGGAGCTTCTAACTATGATGAATGCGCTAACTATAGATATGATGCTGGAAATTGACCGATTTTATATCACCCTTCAATTCGAATTAGCAAAAGCAATGTCTCCTTGCATAATATGGATTCCAATGTTTTTATAGATTTTAGTGCAAAATTCACATTTTTGGATTCTACTTTGAGTTGTTGTGCTTTATGATGATTTCAGGTAAATTCTGGCTAAAATTGAGGAGCTTTAAAAAAAAGTCTAATTTAGAGACAGAGAAACGAATGTAGATGCTGTCAGATTCTACCCTCCATGCACTCGTAGGAGGATTTCTGGAGCTACAGAAGTCCAAATAGTGCTCTCTCAAGGACTTTGGAGAGCTAACATCCAGGGTTTCTAGAAATAAATAATAGTATATACTTTGCTCTGAAAATGAGGGCCTAAAATTGGCGTTCAACACCAGCTACGAATCCCATTCCTGGCATTGGACGCCCAAAAGGGAGTAGCTAGGGCCCAATGCCCAAAAAGGAGTCCAAAGCTGGTGTCTAACATCCCAGAGGGAGTACCAACTGATGTGTTCACTCAAGCTCAGCCCAAACACTCACCAAGTAGGCCGAAAAGTAGATTTTTGCACTACAAGACTAGTTTATCTTATTTCAGTAATTCTTAGTTATTAGATTAGTATATATATAGAACAAGGATTACCCTTGTTCAGAGGACCTTAGGCCATATTTTCGAATACATTACTACTTTATGTAAGCTATAAGTCACCAACCTTCTAGGTTAAGGTTAAGAGCTTTGCTGATTTCAATGGATAAATAATATCATTGTTCTATTTGAATCTATGCTTCATTCTATTCTAAGATGTATCTTCATTTTTCATCCTAAAGAATTGGGAGTGTAACTTGACCGTCATCCTTATTCTACATGGGTTCGTACGAGTCCTTGACGAGATAGTACTGAACCACAAGATTGATTATACATCTCTTAGATGGCTAATCCACGACTTTGTTGGACACTTGGAGACATTATTTCAGCCGAGGTACGGGGTGATTAGGGCCTTTGTGGTATAGGCTAGAATTAATGGAGCAGCGTTCTCTGATCCGGAATATCCGACCTTGTTTGTGGCATTTTGAGTAGGATCACCAAAGGAATGGAGTGATAGAGCTTTATCCCTGTTTAGATTGGATGACCACTGACCTGGCATTTGATCTGAAGTAGAGAAGATTAATGACCACTGACCTGGCGTTAGTCACTTATAGCCTGCCATGGAATGTATCAGCAGAAGTTGGAGTAGATAGTGAGAAAAGTTGATCCAAAAGAAGAAAGCATCTCCTAAGCCTCAACCATTCTCTTATCATTGCTTTCACACCTATCCAGTGATACTTTATTTATTCTGTTTTATGTGTTTTTCACAATAACTATATTTTCTATCTGCCTGACTAAGATCTACAAGATAGACATTGCTTGTTCAAGCCAACAATCTTCGTGAGATCGACCCTCACTCCCCTGAGGTATTACTTGGACGACCCGATTCACTTGCCGGTCTATCTGTGCGAATATTGCGGAGTCAATTTCGTGCACCAAGTTTTTGGCACCGTTTCCAGGGATTGTTCAAGTTTGACAAACTACTGGATTATCTTGTTGCTTAGATTAGGTCTTTTTTTTACTATTTTGTTCGTATCTTTTGTTTCCTTTTTCAAAAACGTTTTAAAAATTCATCTTTTCTTTGTCTTTTGGTTGAGTCTAGTGTCAATTCTTAAATTTGGAGTCCTTTGTGTGTTCTTTATTTTCTTTAAATTTTTGAATTTGCTCTTGAGTGTTCTTCTTGGTAGTCAAGTTGTTCTTGTTTTTTTCTTGTTTTGATCTTAAAAGTTTTAAGTTTGGAGTCTTTTAGTTGTTTTTCTCTCAGTGGAAATGTTCAACGCACCCTGTCACGGCACGGCTATCCATCTGTCGGTTCTCAATCAGGCCGGAATAGAATCGAGTGATTCTTTTGCGTCTGTCACTAACACCCCGCCCTCAGGAGTTTGAAGCTCGTCACAGTCATTCAATCATTGAATCCTACTCAGAATACCACGGACAAGGTTTAGACCTTCCGGATTCTCTTGAATGCCGCCATCAGTTCTAGCTTATACCACGAAGATTCTAATTAAAGAATCCAAGAGATATCTACTTAATCTAAGGTAGAACAGAGGTGGTTGTCAGGCACATGTTCATAGTTGAGAATGATGATGAGTGTCACGGATCATCACATTCATCCGGTTTAAGAACAAGTAATATCTTGGAATGGAAGCAAGCATGATTGAATGAAAAACAGTAGTAATTGCATTAATCCATCAAGACACAGCAGAGCTCCTCACCCCCAACCATGGGGTTTAGAGACTCATGCTGTAAAAGGTACAATGAGAAACGTGTAAAGTGTCATGAGGTCCAGAAACAATGTCAAAAGATCCTATTAATAGTAAGCTAGTAACCTAGGGTATACAGAAATGAGTAAATGACGTAAAAATCCACTTCTGGGTCCACTTAGTGTGTGCTTGGGCTGAGCATTGAAGCTTTTATGTGTAGAGACGTTTTCTGGAGTTAAACGCCAGTTCTCATGCCAGTTTGGGCGTTTAACTCCAAGTTTTATGCCAGTTCCAGCGTTAAACGCTGGAAATTCTGAGGCTGATTTGCCACGCCGGTTTGGGCCTTCAATTCTCGGGAAAAGTATGGACTATTATACATTGCTGGAAAGCCCAGGATGTCTAATTTCCAATGCCGTTGAGAGCGCACCAATTGGGCTTCTGTAGCTCCAGAAAATCCACTTCGAGTGCAGGGAGGTCAGAATCCAACAGCATCTGCAGTCCTTCTCAATCTCTAAATCAGATTTTTGCTCAGGACCCTCAATTTCAGTCAGAAAATACCTGAAATCAAAGAAAAACACACAAACTCATAGTAAAGTCCAGAAAAGTGAATTTTAACTAAAAACTACTAAAAATATACTAAAAACTAACTAGATTATACTAAAAACATACTAAAAACAATGCCAAAAAGCGTATAAATTATCCGCTCATCACAACACCAAACTTAAATTGTTGCTTGTCCCCAAGCAACTGAAAATCAAAATAGGATAAAAAGAAGAGAATATACTATAGACTCCAAAATATCAAGGAAACTTAGCTCCAATTAGATGAGCGGGACTAGTAGCTTTTTGCCTCCGAACAGTTTTGGCATCTCACTCTATCCTTTGAAGTTCAGAATGATTAGCATCTATAGGAACTCAGAACTCAGATAGTGTTATTGATTCTCCTAGTTAAGTATAATGATTCTTGAACATAGCTAGTGTATGAGTCTTGGCTGTGGCCCAAAGCACTCTGTTTTCCAGTATTACCACCGGATACTACCACAGACACATAATTGGGTGAACCTTTTCAGATTGTGACCCAGCTTTGCTAGAGTCCCCAATTAGAGGTGTCCAGGGTTCTTAAGCACACTCTTTTTGCCTTGGATCACAACTTTATTTCTTTCTTTTTCTTTTTCTTTCTTTCTTTTTCGAAATTTTTTTTTTGTATCCACTGCTTTTTCTTGCTTCAAGAATCAATTAGATGATTTTTTAGATCCTCAATAACAGTTCTCTTTTTCCTCATTCTTTCAAGAGCCAACAATTTTTAACATTCTCAAAACAACAAATTCAAGAGACATATGCACTGTTCAAGCATTCATTCGGAAAACAAAAATTATTGTCACCACATCAAACTAATTCAACTAGTTTCAAGGATAAATTTCGAAATCCTGTACTTCTTGTTCTTTTGTGATTAAAGCATTTTTCATTTAAGAGAGGTGATGGATTCATAGGACATTCATAGCTTTAAGACATGAATTTTAAATTCTATTAATTATGAATTAAAAACAAGACTCAAAAATAGATATAAGATTAGACTAGAAAATAAAAATAGAAAACAAAAATTTAAATAGGCTCCTAATGATAGAGGTTTTCACAGAGTTAGGACTCAACAACCTTGATTTTGAGAAGTGGATGCTCCCTCAACTTGAGATGAAAGCTTTTGGCGTTTCAACTCTTGGAGTTCACGCCCCTGCTTCTCTTGTTCCTTCAGCAATTTGCAGAGCATGCAGTTCTGATTCTGCTGTTCTTCCTTCAGTTGCTCCATAGTTTCTTGCAACTTGGTGATAGATGCTTCTAGGCTGGTCCAGTAGTCAATTTTAGGGAATTTAGGGAGGAACTCCTGCGCCCTCCTTTTGATAGAGTTGTCTTGCATTTGTCCTTCCATTGACTTCTTGGTGATTGGATGTTCAATGGGTATGAATTCATCTACTCCCATCTTTACCCCAGCCTCTTTACAGAGCAAGGAGATCAAGCTTGGGTAAGCCAATTTGGCTTCAGTGGAATTTTTATTTGCAATTGTGTAGATCTCACAAGCAATTACATGATGAACCTCCACTTCTTTTCCAAGCATAATGCAATGAATCATCACTGCTCTCTTGATAGTGACCTCAGAACGGTTGCTAGTGGGCAACATGGAACGCCCAATAAAGTCTAGCCAACCTCTTGCAATTGGTTTGAGGTCTCCCCTCTTGAGTTGGTTTGGGACACCCTTAGAATTGGTTATCCACTTAGTTCCAGGGAGGCATATGTCCTCTAGAACTTGATCCAACCCTTTATCTGCTCTCACCATTCTCCTATTAAAGGATTCAGGATCATCTTGCAGTTGAGGCAATTTGAAGATTTCTCTTATTTTGTCTAGATGGAAGTACATAACTTTCCCTCTGACCATGGTTCTGTAGGTATGGTAAGCAGTTCCAGTCATTCTCTGCTTATCTGTTAGCCACAGATTTGAGTAGAATTCCTGAACCATATTCCTTCCAACCTTTATCTCAGGATTGGTTAGAACTTCCCATCCTCTGTTTCGAATTTGCTCTTGGATCCCCGGATATTCATCTTCTTTCAGATCAAATTTAACTTCCGGGATCACTGAACTAAGACCCATTATTTTGTGATAATGGTCTTCATGTTCTTTGGTTAAGAACTTCTCTTGATTCCAAAGATTCTTTGGATTATTCTCTTTCTTTCCTCTTAAATTGGTTTGTTTTCCCTTAGGAGCCATGATCTTGATGAATCTTGGCTTAGTGATCACGGAAAAGCACACCAAACTTAGAGGTTTGCTTGTCCTCAAGCAAAAGAAAGGAAAGAAGAGAGAGAAGAGAAGAGCAAATTCGAATGGTGTGGGGGAATTAGGGGGCCAAACGTGTATTTATAAGGGGGGAAGGAGATTTCAAAAAAATTGAAGGGAGATTTGAGAAGATATGGAGAGAATTTGGGAGAAGAGTGAGTTTTTGAGTAAGATATAGGATTGATTTGAGAGGGATTTGAAGAATGATTTTGATTTTTGAAGATTTGAAGGTGAATGATGAAAGGTTAAGATGTATTTATGTAGAAAAGTATGGGCAAGAAAAGGAAAATTTAAAAAAAATTTGATTGAAAAGCAAAATCGTGGTCCCCCCACCTTTCTGGCGTTAAACGCCCATAATGGCACCCATTCTGGCGTTTAACGCCCATTTGTTGCCCCTTTTGGGCGTTTAACGCCCAGCCAGGTACCCTGGCTGGCGTTAAACGCCAGAATTCCTTTATCATTGGGCGTTTTTCTAAAATGCCCAGGATGCTGCACACCTGGCGTTAAACGCCCAGAATGGTGCCCATTCTGGCGTTTAACGCCCAAAATGGTACCTTTACTGGCGTTAAACGCCCAGAATGGTGC
This sequence comes from Arachis hypogaea, assembly GCF_003086295.3. NCBI lineage: Eukaryota > Viridiplantae > Streptophyta > Magnoliopsida > Fabales > Fabaceae > Arachis > Arachis hypogaea. The sequence goes on along the minus strand of NC_092036.1, from coordinate 85,651,664 downwards.
CCATTCTGGCGTTTAACGCCCAAAATGCCCCTTACTGGCGTTTTTTCGCCAGTAAGCTCTTTTTCTCTGCTTTTTGAGCTAAATCCTTCTGTAACTCTGTGAATTCCTTCATTTTTGATACTTGCCTCTGTAAAAACAAAACATATAACCTGCTAATGACTGGGTTGCCTCCCAGCAAGCGCTTCTTTACTGTCTTTAGCTGGACTTTTACTGAGAATCACTCAAGTCTCAGTTTTGAGCATTCCTGCTCAAAATTGCCTTCAAGATAATGCTTGATTCTCTGTCCATTAACAATGAACCTTTTGTCAGAATCAGTGTCCTGAAGCTCAACATATCCATATGGTGACACTCCTGTAATCACATACGGACCCCTCCACCGGGATTTGAGTTTTCCTGGAAACAATTTGAGCCTAGAGTTGAAGAGCAGAACTTTTTGTCCTGGCTCAAAGACTCTGGTTGACAACTTCTTGTCATGCCACTTCTTTGCCTTTTCCTTATAATTTTTTGCATTTTCAAAGGCATTGAGTCTGAACTCTTCTAGCTCATTTAGCTGGAGCAATCTTTTTTCACCAGCTAACTGAGCATCCATGTTTAGGAATCTGGTTGCCCAGTAGGCTTTATGTTCCAGTTCCACGGGTAGATGACAGGCCTTCCCATACACCAGTTGGTATGGAGAGGTTCCTATAGGAGTCTTGAATGCTGTTCTGTATGCCCACAGAGCATCATCCAAGCTCTTTGCCCAATCCTTTCTCCGGGCTATCACAGTCCGTTCCAGGATTCTTTTTAGCTCTCTGTTAGAGACTTCAGCTTGCCCATTTGTCTGTGGATGATATGGAGTTGCCACTTTGTGGCTAATTCCATATCTAACCATAGCAGAGTATAGCTGTCTATTGCAGAAATGAGTGCCCCCGTCACTGATTAGTACTCTGGGAACACCAAACCTGCTGAAGATGTGTTTCTGGAGGAATTTCAGCACGGTCTTGGTATCATTAGTGGGTGTAGCAATTGCTTCTACCCACTTAGATACATAGTCCACTGCCACCAGAATGTAAGTGTTTGAGTATGATGGTGGGAATGGACCCATGAAGTCAATTCCCCATACATCAAACAATTCTATCTCTAATATCCCTTGTTGAGGCATGGCATATCCGTGAGGCACGTTACCAGCTCTTTGGCAACTGTCACAGTTACGCACAAACTCTCGGGAATCTTTATAGAGAGTAGGCCAGTAGAAGCCACATTGGAGGACTTTAGTGGCTGTTCGCTCACTTCCAAAATGTCCTCCATACTGTGATCCATGGCAATGCCATAGGATCCTTTGTGCTTCTTCTCTGGGTACACATATGCGGATCATTCCGTCTGCACATCTCTTAAAGAGATATGGTTCATCCCATAGGTAGTACTTGGCATCTGAAATTAATTTCTTTCTTTGCACTCTGCTGTACTCTTGGGGTATGAACCTTACAGCTTTATAGTTTGCAATATCTGCAAACCATGGAGCTTCCTGAATGGCAAAGAGTTGCTCATCTGGGAAGGTCTCAGAGATCTCAGTAGAAGGGAGGGACGCCCCAGCTACTGGTTCTATTCGGGATAGATGATCAGCTACTTGGTTCTCTGTCCCTTTTCTGTCTCTTATTTCTATATCAAACTCTTGCAGAAGCAACACCCATCTTATAAGTCTGGGTTTTGAATCCTGCTTTGTGAGTAAGTATTTAAGAGCAGCATGGTCAGTGTACACAACCACTTTGGATCCCACTAGATAGGATCTAAACTTGTCAATGGCATAAACCACTGTAAGTAACTCTTTTTCTGTGGTTGTGTAATTCTTCTGTGCGTCATTTAGAACACGGCTGGCATAATAAATGACGTGCAAAAGCTTGTTATGCCTCTGTCCCAACACTGCACCAATGGCATGGTCACTGGCATCACACATTAGTTCAAATGGCGATGTCCAATCTGGTGCAGAGATGACTGGTGCTGTGACCAGCTTAGCTTTCAGGGTCTCAAATGCCTGCAGACACTGTGTGTCAAACACAAATGGAGTGTCAGCAGCTAGCAGGTTACTCAAAGGTTTTGCAATTTTCGAAAAATCCTTTATAAACCTTCTGTAGAATCCTGCATGCCCCAGAAAGCTTCTGATTGCCTTAACATTGGCAGGTGGTGGTAATTTTTCAATTACCTCTACCTTTGCCTTATCCACCTCTATTCCCTTGCTTGAAATTTTGTGCCCAAGGACAATTCCTTCAGTCACCATAAAGTGACATTTCTCCCAGTTTAAAACCAGGTTAGTCTCTTGGCACCTTTTCAGGACAAGTGCTAGGTGATTAAGACAGGAGCTGAATGAGTCTCCATATACTGAGAAGTCATCCATGAAGACTTCCAGGAATTTCTCCACCATATTAGAGAAGATGGATAACATGCATCTCTGAAAGGTTGCAGGAGCATTACACAGACCAAAAGGCATCCTCCTGTAGGCAAAAACGCCAGAAGGACAAGTAAATGCTGTTTTCTCCTGGTCCTGAGGATCTACTGCAATTTGGTTGTAGCCTGAATAGCCATCCAAAAAGCAGTAATAATCATGACCAGCTAGTCTTTCTAGCATTTGGTCTATGAATGGTAAAGGAAAATGATCCTTTCTGGTGGCTGTATTGAGCCTTCTGTAGTCAATACACATACGCCATCCTGTGACTGTTCTTGTAGGAACCAGTTCATTTTTTTCATTATGAACCACTGTCATGCCTCCCTTTTTGGGGACAACTTGGACAGGGCTCACCCAGGGGCTATCAGAAATAGGATAAATAATCCCAGCCTCTAGTAATTTAGTGACCTCTTTCTGCACCACCTCCTTCATGGCTGGATTTAGCCTCCTTTGTGGTTGAACCACTGGTTTGGCATTATCCTCCAACAGGATCTTGTGCATGCATCTAGCTGGGCTAATGCCCTTAAGATCACTTATGGACCACCCAAGAGCTGTCTTGTGTGTCCTTAGCACTTGAATCAGTGCTTCCTCTTCCTGTGGATTTAAAGCAGAGCTTATAATCACTGGAAAAGTGTCACCCTCTCCCAGAAATGCATACTTCAGGGATGGTGGTAGTGGGTTGAGTTCAGGTTTGGGAGGCTTATCCTCCTCCTGAGGAATTTTCGAAAATTCCTTTGTTTCCACTGATTCTTCTTGATCAGGTTGAGCATCTTTGAAGATGTCCTCAAGCTCTGATTCTAGGCTTTCAGTCATATTGATCTCTTCTACCAGAGAGTCAATAATTTCAGCGCCCATGCAGTCATTTGGTGTGTCTGGATGCTGCAGAGCTTTTACAGCATTCAACTTGAACTCATCCTCATTGACTCTCAGGGTTACTTCCCCTCTCTGTACATCAATGAGAGTTCGTCCAGTTGCTAGGAAAGGTCTTCCTAGAATGAGAGTTGCACTCTTGTGCTCCTCCATTTCCAGCACCACAAAGTCAGTTGGAAAGGCGAATGGCCCAACCTTGACAATCATATCCTCTATTATGCCTGATGGATATTTAATGGAGCCATCAGCAAGTTGGAGGCATATCCGGGTTGATTTGACTTCTCCAGTCAACCCAAGCTTTCTGATAGTGGATGCAGGTATTAGATTGATGCTTGCTCCAAGATCACATAGGGCTGTCTTGGTGCAAGCACCTTCTAATGTGCATGGTATCATAAAGCTTCCTGGATCTTGAAGCTTTTCTGGTAAGCTTTTTAGAAAGACTGCACTGCATTCTTCAGTGATTCAGGAATTTGTCTGATAACTGTTTCCATGTTTTTATGCTTGCTGTAGGTTGGTTATTCAACCACCTCTTAGCTTGATCTTTTACAGCAAATGGAAACAGTAATAGTCTATAGACATCCTGATCCACCTCTTTATCATGTACTGTGTCAGCAATTTGTAAGAATTGTGCCAGAAACTCAGTAGGCTCTTCCTGTGGAAGACCGGAATACTGGCAATTTTGCTGCACTATGAGAATGAGTTGAGGATTTAGCTCAAAGCTGCTTGCTTTAATGGGAGGTGTACAAATGCTGCTCCCATATGCAGCTGTAATGGGGTTAGCATATGACCCCAGAGTCCTTCTGGACTGATCAATCCCACTTAGGTCCATAATGGATAAAGGGAAATGATATGGATTGCAAATAGATAAAAATATCTTTTTATTTTTATTTTTTTTTTGAATTAAACGAAAAAAATAAAATATAATAAAAAAAATAAAATAAAAATTCGAAAATTAAAAAGAAAATAAGATCAAAGCAAATTGAGAACTGAATCAATTAGTCAATTAAAAAGATTTTAAAAATAGCATTTAAAAGATATGATTGAAAAATTTTTATGAAAAAGATTTGATTTTTGAAATGAGGAAAGAGAAAAACAACAAAATGACACCAAACTTAAAATTTTTAGAAAATCAAACACTAATTTTCGAAAATTTTTAAGGGAAAAACACAAGAGGACACCAAACTTAGAATTTTTAAAGATCAAAAAGAGACTAAGGACATGCAAATTCGAAAAACTAAAAGAAAACAAAAGCATGCAATTGACACCAAACTTAAAATATGAAACTAGACTCAACTAAAAGACTCTAAACCAACAAAAATAAAACAGTCCTAATCTAAGCAACAAGATAAGCCGTCAGTTGTCCAAACTCGAACAATCCCCGGCAACGGTGCCAAAAACTTGGTGCACGAAATTGCAATCACACACTTGCAACTCCGCACAACTAACCAGCAAGTGCACTGGGTCGTCCAAGTAATACCTTACGTGAGTAAGGGTCGATCCCACGGAGATTGTCGGCTTGAAGCAAGCTATGGTTATCTTGTAAATCTTAGTCAGGATATCAGAAATTATCAGGATTGATTGTGAAGAGTAAAAGAACATGAAATAAGTACTTGTTTTGCAGTGATAGAGAACAGGTTGAGGTTTTGGAGATGCTCCATCTTCTGAATCTCTGCTTTCCTACTGTCTTCTTCTTCAAGCACGCAAGGCTCCTTCCGTGGCAAGCTGTATGCAAGGGTTTCACCGTTGTCAGTGGCTACCTCCCATCCTCTCAGTGGAAATGTTCAACGCACCCTGTCACGGCACGGCTATCCATCTGTCGGTTCTCAATCAGGCCGGAATAGAATCCAGTGATTCTTTTGCGTCTGTCACTAACGCCCCGCCCTCAGGAGTTTGAAGCTCGTCACAGTCATTCAATCATTGAATCCTACTCAGAATACCACGGACAAGGTTTAGACCTTCCGGATTCTCTTGAATGCCGCCATCAGTTCTAGCTTATACCACGAAGATTCTAATTAAAGAATCCAAGAGATATCTACTTAATCTAAGGTAGAACAGAGGTGGTTGTCAGGCACATGTTCATAGTTGAGAATGATGATGAGTGTCACGGATCATCACATTCATCCGGTTTAAGAACAAGTAATATCTTGGAATGGAAGCAAGCATGATTGAATGAAAAACAGTAGTAATTGCATTAATCCATCAAGACACAGCAGAGCTCCTCACCCCCAACCATGGGGTTTAGAGACTCATGCTGTAAAAGGTACAATGAGAAACGTGTAAAGTGTCATGAGGTCCAGAAACAATGTCAAAAGATCCTATTAATAGTAAGCTAGTAACCTAGGGTATACAGAAATGAGTAAATGACGTAAAAATCCACTTCTGGGTCCACTTAGTGTGTGCTTGGGCTGAGCATTGAAGCTTTTATGTGTAGAGACGTTTTCTGGAGTTAAACGCCAGTTCTCATGCCAGTTTGGGCGTTTAACTCCAAGTTTTATGCCAGTTCCAGCGTTAAACGCTGGAAATTCTGAGGCTGATTTGCCACGCCGGTTTGGGCCATCAAATCTCGGGCAAAGTATGGACTATTATACATTGCTAGAAAGCCCAGGATGTCTACTTTCCAATGCCGTTGAGAGCGCGCCAATTGGGCTTCTGTAGCTCCAGAAAATCCACTTCGAGTGCAGGGAGGTCAGAATCCAACAGCATATGCAGTCCTTCTCAATCTCTAAATCAGATTTTTGCTCAGGACCCTCAATTTCAGTCAGAAAATACCTGAAATCACAGAAAAACACACAAACTCATAGTAAAGTCCAGAAAAGTGAATTTTAACTAAAAACTACTAAAAATATACTAAAAACTAACTAGATTATACTAAAAACATACTAAAAACAATGCCAAAAAGCGTATAAATTATCCGCTCATCATGTTCCAACCTTCTCTCTCAGTGTAAAGCTATACAAAAACCCAGACACCAATCCTAAGTTTGGTGTTGGGTGGCCACCATCAAGCACTAAAAACACTGGTACTAAGAAAAAGGTACCTAAAGGCTGGAGGGACAAAAAGATCCCACTAAAGGCCTCTCGCTTGGCATGAGAGTTGTCTTCACCAACAATCCAATCATTCCACACACAGTAAATAGGATCCTGTCTCTAGAGCATGTGGAACTCATCCATGAGAGCACAGGATCCTATAAGGGGCAAAATTCTGAGCCCCTATCTATTTCGTAAGGAGCTAACCGTCAAGCTAATGACGTTAAAGAAGCGCCTGTTGGGAGGTAACCCAACCATGGTTAGTTATCTTTATTTTTCTTTAAGTTTATAATTATTTCTTTATGTTTGTGATCATGTGCAGTAGTTAGAACAGAAACAGAGACAGTCAGAATTGGAAATAGAACACCCTGGAGTAGGCTCCTTGCTGGTGTTGAATGCCAAACAGGGAGGCAAGAGTGGGCATTCAACGCCCTAAAAGAATAGTAAAACTGGCGTTGAACACCACATAGGGTATCCTTGATGGGTGTTCAATGCCTAAGAGGAGCAACATTGCTGGCATTGAACCCACCTAGCCAAGGAGCAGAGGCTGGGCATTTGATGAGCGGATATTTTATACGCTTTTTGGGAGTGTTTTAATATAGTTTTTAGTAGGATCTAGCTACTTTTTAGTATATTTTTATTAGTTTTTATGAAAAAATCACATTTCTGGACTTTACTATGAGTTTGTGTGTTTTTCTGTGATTTCAGGTATTTTCTGGCTGAAATTGAGGGACCTGAGCAAAAATCTGATTCAGAGGCTGATAGAGGACTGCTGATGCTGTTGGATTCAGACCTCCCTGCACTCGAAGTGAAATTTTTGGAGCTACAAAAATCTAAATGGCGCGCTCTCAATTTTTTTCGAAGGTAGACATCCAGGGCTTTCCAGCAATATATAATAGTCCATACCTTGCCCAAGTTTAGATGACGCAAACTGGCGTTTAACGCCAGCTTTCTGCCCTATTCTGCCGTCAAACGCCAAAAACAAGTTGCAAAGTAGAGTTAAATGCCAGAAACAGGTTACAAACTGGCCTTTAACTCCAAGAATGGCCTATGCATGTGAAAGATTTAATGCTCAGCCCCAGCACACACCACGTGGGCCCCAGAAGTGGATTTCTGCACTATCTATCTTAGTTTACTCATTTTCTATAAACCTAGGTTACCAATTGAGTATATAAACTACTTTTAGAGATTTATTTTGTACCTCATGACATTTTTACATCTGAATTTGTATCTTTGACGGTATGAGTCTTTAAACCCGATGTACATGGACCCTTTTCACTGAGAGGACGGCTGGTATGAGTCTTTGACATTTTTACAGCTTGCCATAGAAGGAGACCTGCGTGCGTGAAGAAGAACTTGGACGACCCTTACTCACATAAGGTATTACTTGGACGACCCAGTGCACTTGCTGGTTAGTTGTGCGGAATTACATAGTGTGAGTGTAATTTTCGTGCACCAAGTTTTTGGCGCCGTTGCCATGGATTGTTCGAGTTTGAACAACTGACGGTTTATTTTGTTACTTAGTTTAGGAAAAATTTTATCTTTTTGGTTTAGAGTCACTAGGATATCATCTTTTATTATTCCTTTTAAAAAAATTTCTTCAAAAATATTATTTTTCTTTATTAATTGTTAGTTTCTCATTGAGTCTAATTGCATGTTTTAACTTTGGTGTACTTTGTGTTTTTGTCATCTAAAAAAATAGTTTTCATCTGTTCAATCCTTGCATTTGTTGAATGTATCAATTTTCTTGTGAATAGTTGCCCTTTTGAGTCTTCCTTTTTAAAATCTTTTTAAAAATAATTTTTCTTTGATTAAATCTTGTGCCAAATTTTAAGTTTGGTATTTTCTGGTTAATTTTTCTTTTGTTTTCGAAAATTTTATTTTGGTTTTCTAAAAATTAAAGTTTGGTGATCTTTCTTTTTGTTCTTGTTGTTCTTGTGAGTCTTCAAAGTGTTCTTGAGTCTTCTTTGTGTTTTGATCTTAAAATTTTTAAGTTTGGTGTGCCTTGGTGTTTTCCCTTCAAAAATTTCGAAAACAAGGAGTATTGGATCTAAAAATTTTAAGTCTTGTGTCTTTTGTGTGTTTTTCTCTTTCATAATAAAATTCAAAAATAAAAAAATATATTTTCCTTTAATTTCTCATAATTTTCGAATCCCTTGGGTTGACTTGGTCAAAATTTTTCAAATCATATCCTTTTAAGATTTTTTTTTTAAAAATCATATCCTTTTCAAAAACATCATAACCACTTTCTCTCTCCTCACTTTCTCGAAAATGCTCATAAAATATTTTCAATTTTTTTTATTTAATTTAGTTTTATTTTATTTTATCTAAGGCTGGACATCCAAGGCTTTAAACAAGAGGATAATGAATCCCTTTACAATGCCTGGGAGAGGTATAGAGAGATGCTAAGAAAATGCCCCTCTAAAATGTTTTCAGAATGGGTGCAGTTAGACATCTTCTACTATGGGATTACAGTAAAAGTTTAGATATATCTAGACCACTCAGCTGGTGGATCTATACACATGAGAAAAACAATTGAAGCAGTTGCTCGAAATTAGCATCTGTAATTAAGTAGTGAGTCATCCACTGTACTTAGTCTTCTAGAACAAGTTGCTGAAATCAATCAGCATTTATGTTATCTGACAGAACAGTTGGCAGAATTTAAAGAGATGTTACAAGACACTAAGGATGCTAACAGGAACATGGAAGCACAACTTGACCAGACAAGACAACAGTTATCAAAACAGATAATAGAAGAGTCCCAAGCAGTTCAATTAAGGAGCGGAAAAACATTGAATACCTCAGCTCAAAGTAGCAAAAAACCAAGAAAAGAACAAATAATAGAGAATGAGCAGACTCCTACCCAAAATCCCTCTGAGGACAGTAAGAGCCCCGAGAGGAATGATTCTTGCGTTCAAACACCAGAAAGGGGTGAAAAAGTGGCATTAAATGCCCAGTGGACGCCCAGTTCTGGCGTTCAAACGCCAGAAAAGGGAGAAAAATGGCGTTAAATGCCCAAACCATGTTTAGTTCTGGAGTTCAAATGCCAGAAAAGGGAGGGAATCTGGCGTTAAACGCCAATCCAACCCCCAATCCTGGCGTTCAAACGCCTATGAGGGGTCAGACACTTGAAAGTGCTGATAATAACCCCCTCAAGAAGGCTTCTTAACCTACCTCTGTGGGAAATAAACCTGCAGCAACCAAGGTTGAAGAATACAAAGCCAAAATACCTTATCCGCAGAAACTCCGCCAAGCGAAACAGGATAAATAATTTGCTCGCTTTGCAGACTATCTCAGGACTCTTGAAATCAAGATTCCGTTTGTAGAGGTACTTGAGCAAATACCCTCTTATGCTAAGTTCATGAAAGAAATCTTAAGTCATAAGAAGGATTGGAGAGAAACTGAAAAAAGTTTTTCTCACTGAAGAATGTAGTGCAATCATTTTAAAGAGCTCATCAAAGAAGCTTAAGGATCCTGGAAGCTTTATGATACCATGCACATTAGAGGGAACCTGTACCAAGACAGCTCTATGTGATCTTGGGTCAAGTATCAATCTAATCCCTGCATCCACTATCAAAAAGCTTGGCTTGACTGAAGAGATCAAACCAACTAGGATATGTCTTCAACTTGCTGATGGCTCCATTAAATACCCATCAGGCGTGATTGAAGATATGATTGTCATAGTTGGGCCATTCACCTGTCCCACTGATTTTGTAGTGCTGGAAATGGAGGAGCACAAGAGTGCGACTCGCATTCTAGGAAGACCTTTCCTAGCAACTGGACAAACCCTCATTAACGTCCAAAAAGGGGAAGTAACCCTGAGAGTCAATGAGGATGAGTTTAGGCTGAATGCTATTGATGCAATGAAGCACCCAGACACATCAAAAGACTGCATGCGTGTTAATATTGTTGATTCCCTGTTACAGGAGATAAATATGGCTGAGAGTCTCAAATCAGAGCTAGAGGATATCTTTAAAGATGTTCAGCTTGATCTGGAGGAACCAGAGGAAATACAATAACCTCTGAAAATTCCTCAGGAAGAGGAAAAAACCTCCTAAACCCGAGCTCAAACCATTACCACCATCCCTAAAATATGCATTTCTGGGAGAAGGTGAAACTTTTCCTGTGATCATAAGCTCTACATTAGAGCCACAGGAAGAGAAAGCACTAATTCAGGTGCTAAGGATACACAAGATAGCTCTTGGGTTGTCCATTAGTGATCTGAAGGGCATTAGCCTAGCCAGATGCATGCACAAGATCCTACTGGAGGATAATGCCAAACCAGTGGTTCAACCACAAAGGCAGCTAAATCCAGCCATAAAGGAGGTGGTGCAAAAAGAGGTCACTAAATTACTAGAGGCTGGAATTATTTATCCCATTTCTGATAGTCCCTAGGTGAACACTGTCCAAGTTGTACCTAAAAAGGGAGGCATGATAGTGGTTCATAATGAAAAAAATGAACTGGTTCCTACAAGAACATTTACAGGGTGGCGTATGTGTATTGACTACAGAAGACTCAATACAGCCACCAGAAAGGATCATTTTCCATTACCCTTTATAGACCAAATTCTAGAAAGGCTAGCAGGTCATGACTATTACTGCTTTCTGGATGGCTACTCAGGCTACAACTAGATTGTAGTAGATCCCCTGGATCAAGAGAAAACAACATTCACATGTCTATCTGGAGTATTTGCCTACAGAAGGATACCCTTTGGTCTGTGTAATACACCAGCAACCTTTTAGAGATGCATGCTCTCTATCTTCTCTGATATGGTGGAAAATTTTCTGAAAGTTTTCATGGATGACTTCTCAGTATTTGGAGACTCATTCAGCTCCTGTCTTGATCATCTAGCACTTGTTCTGAAAAGATGCCAAGAGACTAACCTGGTTTTCAACTGGGAAAAATGTCACTTTATGGTGACTGAAGGAATTGTCCTTGGGCATAAAATTTCGAACAAAGGCATAGAAGTGGATCAAGCTAAGGTGGAGGTAATCGAAAAATTACCACCCCCACCAATGTTAATGCAATCAGAAGTTTTCTGGGACATGCAGGATTCTACAGGAGGTTTATAAAGAACTTTTCAAAAATCGCAAAACCTATGAGTAACCTGCTAGCTGCTGATACACCATTTGTCTTTGACACAAAGTGTTTGTAGGCCTTTGAAACTCTGAATGCTAAGCTGGTCACAACACCTGTCATTTCTGCACCGGACTGGATATTACCATTTGAACTAATGTGTGATGCTAGTGACCATGCTATTGGTGCAGTATTGGGACAGAGGCATGACAAGCTTCTGCACGTAGTTTACTACGCTAGCCGTGTTCTAAATGACGCGCAGAAAAATTACACAACCACAGAAAAGGAATTGCTTGTAGTGGTTTATGCCATTAACAAGTTCAGATCCTATTTGGTAGGATCAAAAGTGATTGTGTACACTGACCATGCTGCTCTTAAATATCTACTTACAAAGTAGGATTCAAAACTCAGGCTCATAAGATGGGTGTTGCTTCTGCAAGAGTTTGATATAGAAATAAGAGACAGAAAAGGGACAGAGAATCAAGTAGCAGATCACCTGTCCCGGATAGAACCAGTAGAAGGGATGTCTCTACCCCTCACTGAGATCTCTGAAACCTTTTCGGATGAGCAACTCTTTGCCATTCAGGAGGTTCCATGGTTTGCAGACATCGCAAACTCTAAAGCTGCAAGATTCATTCCCAAGAAGTTCAGCAGGCAGAAAAAGAAAAAACTGCTTTCTGATGTGAAATACTACTTGTGGGATGAACCATATCTCTTCAAGAGATGCACAGATGGACTAATCCATAGGTGCGTTCCTAGAGAAGAGGCACAGAAGATCCTATGGCATTGCCATGGATCACAATATGGAGGACATTTCGGAGGTGAGTGAACTGCCACCAAAGTCCTCCAATGTGGCTTCTACTGGCCTACAATCTATAAAGACTCCCGAGAGTTTGTACATAACTGTGACAGTTGCTAGCGAGCTGGTAATCTGCCTCATGGTTACGCCATGCCTCAATAGGGGATCTTAGAGATTGAGTCGTTTGATGTATGGGGTATTGACTTCATGGGTCCTTTCCCACCATCATACTTAAACACTTACATTTTGGTGGCAGTAGACTATGTATCTAAATGGGTGGAGGCAATTGCAACACCCACTAATGATATTAAGACAGTACTGAAGTTCCTCCAGAAATATATCTTTAGCAGATTTGGTGTCCCTAGAGCACTGATCAGTGATGGAGGCACTCATTTCTGCAATAAACAGCTTTATACTGCCATGGTCTGATATGAAATTAGCCATAAGGTGGCAACTCCATATCATCCACAGACCAATGGACAAGCTGAAGTCTCTAATAGAGAACTAAAAAGAATCCTGGAACGGACTGTAATTGCCCGTATAAAGGATTGGGCAAAGAGCTTGGATGATGCTCTATGGGCATACAGAACAGCATTCAAGACTCATATAGGAACCTCTCCATACCAGCTTGTGTATGGGAAGGCCTATCACCTACCCATGGAACTGGAGCATAAAGCCTACTGGGCAACCAAATTCCTAAACTTGATGCCAAATTAGCTAGAGAGAAAAGATTGCTCCAGCTGAATGATCTAGAGGAATTCAGACTCAATGCTTTTGAAAATGCCAAAATTTAAAAGGAAAAAGCAAAGAGATGGTATGATAAGAACCTGTCATCCAGAGTCTTTGAGCCAAGACAAAAGGTTCTGATGTTTAACTCTAGGCTCAGGCTATTCTCATATGGATATGTAGAGCTTCAGGATATTGATTTTGACAAAAAGTTCATTGTTAATAGACAGAGAGTCAAACGTTATTTTGAAAGCAATTTTGAGCAAGAATGCTCAAAACTGAGACTAGATTAAAGCTCAGTAAGGTCCAGCTAAAGACAATAAAGAAGCGCTTGCTGGGAGGCAACCCAGCCATTACTGTAGTTTATTTGTTATAATAATTATAGGAGTTTAATAAATTATCTTCAGAACTAATTCTCATTTACAGGAGTTCACAGAGTTGCAGAAGGATTCAGAGCAGAGAAAAGAAGCTCACTGGCATGAAAATGCTAGTAAGAGGCATTTTCTGGCGTTTAACGCCAGCCAGGTACCTAGCTGGGTGTTAAACGCCCAAAACAAGCAACTTCTGGGCGTTTAACGCCAGAACTACATCATCCTGGGCGTTTAGAAAAACGCCTAGTGATAAAGACTTTCTGGTGTTTAACGCCAGCCAGGGTACCTGGCTGGGCATTAAACACCCAAAACAAGTAGCAATTGGGCGTTAAACGCCCAAAACAAGCAGTGTTTGGGCGTTTAACACCAGAAACATGGAGGGGAGGTGATTTTGTTTTCCAACCCAATTTTTTTTATTTTTTTCATTCATAATCTCTTACATAAACATATTTCAAATCCTCGTCTTTCAATTTCAAATTTAAAAAAAAATATAACTCTTAATCCTAAAAATCTTTTCTTCTTTTCAAATCTTTTTGAAAATGCATATATCTTTTTAATTTCTCTTCAAATCTTTTTCAAAATTCATATATCTTTTTAATATCTTTTCAAATCTTATTTTTTCAAAATTCATATATGTTTTGCATGATCAATAAGCTAAGACTCACTAAGATCATGACTCCTAAGGGAAAACAAACCACTTCAAGAGGCAAGAAAGAGAATAATGCAAGACCACTTTGGAATCAAGAGAGGTTCTTAACCAAAGAACATTCGGACCATTACCATAAAATAATGGATCTAAGGTCAGTGATCCCGGAAGTTAAATTCGATCTGAAAGAAGATGAATATCCAGAGATCCAAGAGCAAATTCGAAACAGAGGCTGGGAAATTCTAGCTAATCCTGAGACAATGGTGGGTACAAATATGGTTCAGGAATTCTACTCAAATATGTGGCAAAAGGTGTTTCAAATCAACTCAAGAGAGGGGATCTCAAACCAATCGCTAGGGGATGGCTGGATTTCATTGGGCGTTCCATACTGCCTACAAGCAATCGCTCCGAAGTCACTATCAAGAGAGCAGTGATGATCTATTGCATTATGCAAGGAAACAAAGTGGAAGTTCATCAACTGATTTCTTGTGAGCTCTACACAATTTTAAATAAGAACTCCAAGGACGCCAAATTGGCTTACCCAAATTTGATTTCTCTGCTATGTAAAGAGGCTAGGGTAAAGATGGGAGTAGATGAGTTCATCCCAGTCAAACATCCAATCACCAAGAAGTCAATAGAGGGACAACAAGTACAAGAAAACTCTATCAAAAGGAGGGCGCAGAAGTTCCTCCCAGAAATCCCTCAGATTGACTACTGGACCCGCCTAGAAGCATTTGTCACCAAGCTGCAAGAAACTATGGATCAACTCAAGGAAGAACAGGAGAATCAAAATTTTATGATCTGCAAACTGCTTAAGGAATAGGAGAAGCAATGCGTGAACTACAGGAGCTAAAGCGCCAGAAGCTTTCTCTTGAAGGTCCAGACAACCCATAAATTGAAGAAGCATCCATCTCACAAAATAAAGGTGTTGAGTCTAAATCTTAATTCTGTGATAACTTCTGCTATTAGAAATCTATCTTAAGAGTCATATGAGTAGTAGTGAGTAGTATTTTTATTTTTATTTTTATCATCTCCAAGTAAGCTATAATATATTTTTCTCATCATCATTAGACATGAATAAAATAGAAGATATTTTTAGAATAAGGAGGCAATTTTTTTCGCGTTCTTAATAAGAAAAATTTAAATTATTTATATGTGGTGGCAACACTTTTTGTTATTTATAAATTTTAAAACTGTTGGCTCTTGAAAGAATGATGAAAAAGAGAAATGTTATTGATAATCTGAAAAAATGATAAAATTGATTCTTGAAGCAAGAAAAAAGCAGTGAAAAAAAAAGAAAAAAGAAAAAGAAAAAGCCAATAGCCCTTAAAACCAAAAGGCAAGGGTAAAAAGGATCCAAGGCTTTGAGCATCAATGGATAGGAGGGCCTAAAGGAAAAAAATCTTGACCTAAGCGGCTGAACCCAGCTGTTCCTAACCATGTGCTTGTGGCATGTAGATCCAAGTGAAAAGCTTGAGACTAAGTGGTTAAAGTCGTGATCCAAAAGAGTGTGCTTAAGAACTCTGGACACCTATAATTGGGGACTTTAGCAAAGCTGAGTCACAATCTGAAAAGGTTCACCCAGTTATGTGTCTGTGGCATTTATGTATCCGGTGGTAATATTGGAAGACAAAGTGCTTAGGGCCACGGCCAAGACTCATAAGGTAGCTGTGTTCAAGAATCAACATACTAAACTAGGAGAATCAATAACACTATCTGAATTTTGAGTTCCTAAGGATGCAAATCATTCTAAACTTCAAGGGATGAAGTGAGATGCCAAAACTGTTCAGAAGCAAAAAGCTACTAGTCCCGCTCATCTAATTAGAATTGAGCTTCATGTAAAACTCTGAGATTGGCTCTTGATCCTCGTACTATTCTATTTTATTTATCTAGTTGCTTGGGGACAAGCAACAGTTTAAGTTTGGTGTTATGATGAGCAGATATTTTATACGCTTTTTGGGGGTGTTTTAATATAGTTTTTAGTAGGATCTAGCTACTTTTTAGTATATTTTTGTTAGTTTTTATGTAAAAATCATATTTCTGGACTTTACTATGAGTTTGTTTGTCTTTTTGTGATTTTATGTATTTTCTGGCTGAAATTGAGGGACCTGAGCAAAAATCTAATTTAGAGGCTGATAGAGGACTGCTGATGCTGTTGGATTCTGACCTCCCTGCACTCGAATTAAAATTTTTGGAGCTGCAGAAATCCAAATAGTGCGCTCTTAATTGCGTTGGAAAGTAGACATCTAGGGATTTCCAGCGATATATAATAGTCCATACTTTGCCCAAGTTTAGACAATGCAAACTGGTGTTTAACGCCAGCTTTCTACCCTATTCTGGCGTCAAACGCCAGAAACAAGTTGCAAATCAGAGTTAAATGCCAGAAACAAGTTACAAACTGGCGTTTAACTCCAAGAATCACCTATGCATATGAAAGCTTCAATGCTCAGCCCCAGCGCACACGAAGTGGGCCCCAGAAGTGGATTTCTGCACTATCTATCTTACTTTACTCATTTTCTGTAAACCTATGTTACTAGTTGAGTATATAAACTACTTTTAGAGATTTATTTTGTACCTCATGACTTTTACATCTGAAATTGTACATTTGACGGCATGAGTCTCTAAACCCCATGGTTGGGGGTGAGGAGCTTCAGCGCCTCGATGAATTAATGCAAGTATTTCTGTCTTCTATTCAATCTCGCTTGTTTCTATTCTAAGATGTTCATTCGCACTTCAACATGATGAATGTGATGATCCGTGACACTCATCACCATTCTCAACCTATGAACGCGTACTTGACAACCACTTTCGTTCTACCTTAGATTGAATGGATGTCTCTTGGGTTCCTGGTTCACGAGTTTAACTGCATCTCCTAACAACAGAGCATTCAAATCCGTGAGATCAGAGTCTTCGTGGTATAAGCTAGAATCAATTGGTAGCATTCCTGAGATCCGAAAAGTCTAAACCTTGTCTGTGGTATTCCGAGTAGGATCCGGAAAGGGATGATTGTGACGAGCTTCAAACTCATGAATACTGGGCGTGGTGACAGACGCAAAAGGATCAATGGATCCTATTTCAACATTAGTGAGAACCAACAGATGACTAGCCATGTACATGGACCCTTTTCACTGAGAGGACGGCTGGTAGCCATTGACAACGGTGATCAACCAACATACAGCTTGCCATGGAAGGAGACCTGCGTGCGTGAAGAAGAAGACAGTAGGAAAGCAGAAATTCAAAGGACAAAGTATCTCCAAAACTCCAACGCATTATCCATTACTGCGTAACAAATATTCATTTCATGCTCTTTTACTGTTTACAATTAAAAATAAAGAACCCTATTAATATCCTGACTAAGAATAATACGATAACCATAACTTGCTTCAAGCTGGCAATCTCCTTGGGATCGACCCTTACTCACGTAAGGTATTACCTGGACGACCCAGTGCACTTGCTGGTTAATTGTGCGGAATTACATAGTGTGAGTGTAATTTTTGTGCACCAACGTTCAACGTTACAAAAGAGCCAGAGACCTGGCATTGAACGCTACGAAGGAGATCCCCTATGGGCGTCTAACGCCCTATGAGTCAACGCCAGCTCGGAGCAGGAGCTGGGTGTTCAACGCCCACAAGGGGACAGGAAATTCGAATTCCCTAGCCTCTCAGAATCAATGGGTCCTACATAATCTCCACCTACGCCACCTTCTTCTCTCCCTTACTTTCACTCTTCCCCACACACTCTTTCCCATAAACCCTTAACCAATCACATCTATATCTCTTCCCAAAACCATCATTACTCCCACCAACCCCCAACTACTTCAAATTCAAAATTTCCCAACCAATTTCCCCTCTCCCATTCGAACCCTACCCCATCCCACCCTTATAAATACCTATTCCTTCAACCCTTCATACACTAAAGCCCCCACTTGGCCGAAACACTCTCTCCCTCCATCTCCCCTATTCTCTTCTTATTCTTCTACTCTTTTCTTCCTTTGTGTTCATATTTTGCTTGAGGACGAGCAAAGTTTATAAGTTTGGTGTTGGAAAAGCCTTGCTTTTTGCTTTCTATTCACACTTATGGCACCAAAAGCTGGGGAATTGGTGCGAAATTTACAACCACAAACTAACCGCCAAGTGCCCCGGGTTGTGCCAAGTAGTACCTCAATTGAATGAGGGTCAATCCCACGAGGATTGATGGACTAAGCAACAATGGTTAAGGGATTTACTTAGTTAGACAAATAGAAAATGGTGTTTGAGAGTTCAAAGAGTATTAAACATTAAATTCAGAATATCAGAAGATAGGCAATAAATAAGTTGGAAAAACAATATGGAGAAGGCAGTTAAGGCTTCAGAGTTATCTATTTTCCGGATCGACTTTTCTTATTAATTTATTTTAATCATGCAAGATTTAATTCATGGCAAACTATATGTGACTAGACCCTAATTCCTTAGACCTTTCTAGTCTCTTCTAACTTTCATCAACCGCCAATTCCTTGGTAAATTAATTCCAATTAGGGGGTGAAGTTTAATTCTAGTTATTATGCCACAAAAATCCTAATTATCCAAATATAAGGGGATTATATGTCACGTATCCCATTAATTCCAGATAATTAGAATTAGGAGAAATTATTTTCAAGCTGTTGTTCAAGTAAAGAGCTTTTTCAAGTTATACAAGAACTCAATTAGAAAGAGGGTCATACTTCCGTTCCACCCAAATTCATAATATAAACAACGAAAACAATTCTTAAATTATAAATCAGTACATGAATTAAAATAGAAAAATAATAGAATCAATCCATACAAATAGACAGAGCTCGTAACCTTAATAGTGGAGGTTTAGTTGCTCATGGTTCAGAGAGGAAAACTAGGATTCAGGTAAACTGTAATTTACATTATAAAAATGGAATCCTCTCCAGAAGAGAAGTTTCTTTTTTCTTTTATATCTAATCCTAATTAATTTAAAATCTAATTTCTCAAATTAAAATAATATCTTTTCCTATTTTAAAAATAAAATTTAAATTTAAATCGGAATTAATTAAAGATCTTCGCATTGTAACGTGGGGGCCACTTGGCTTCACTAGGATCCACACCTAACTTGGGCTTGGCAGCATGAATTGGAGTTTAGTTGAGTGAAGCTGCGCCTAACTTGGGCTTTAGTGCGCCTAACTTAAAGCGTGCAGAACCAATCTTGTGTGTTGTTGTTGTGCATTGCGCCTAACTTGAGAAATCTCAAGTTAGGCGTAGCGTGGGTGGAGAAGAAGTATAGACTATTATACATCATTGGAAAGTTCAGAAAGTTAGCTTTCTAACGCCATAAGAATCACGTCCATTTGATCTCTATAGCTCAAGTTATTTAGGTTTGAGTGCAGAGATGTTAGGATTGACAACATCATTCGCTTTCTTCTCTTTTTCAACAGAAACTCCATCAAATTCATCCGAATGCTACCTAAAATAAATAGAATTGCATATAAATCAAAGTAGCATCCATAGTGGCTAAAATATACTTAATTATTGATTAAACTCAACAAATTAAATGCAAATTCACTAGGAAAAGATAGGAAAGATGGTCACGCATCAAGAATCCTCTAGATTGAGAGATTCATCACCAAAGCTCATAAAGACCACTTCTATGAAGTAGTGGCAAAGAAAAAGGTGATTCCTGAAGTCCCCTTTAGGCTAAAAAAGAATTAGTACCCAGAAATCCGACAAGAAATCCAGAGGAGAGGTTGGAAAGTTCTAACCAATCCTATCCAGGAAGTTGGAATCTTGATGGTGCAAGAGTTCTAAGCCAATGCATGGGTCACTAAACATCATGATACAAGTGTGAACCCAAGCCCCAAAAATTTGAGTACCATGGTCCGATGGCGACCCTTAGATTTCATCCCGAAAAGTGTAAGGTTGGCACTCCATTTGCCAATAATGCAAGGAGGCCCACATCCTTATATTAGAAAAGTCAATTTTGATCAAAGGTTGGATCAAGTCCCTTCAGACCTTTGTGGGGAAGGAGCTCAGTGGAAGAGGAATGCTCAAGGCAAGCCTATCCAACTAAGAAGGCTTGACCTCAAGCCTGTAGCTAGAGGGTGGTTGGAATTCATCCAACGCTCTATCATCCTTATTAGCAAACGGTCAGAAGTGACAAATGATAGAGCCATCATTATTCATTGTGTCATGCTTGGGAGTGAGGTGGAGGTATGTGAGGTAATACCTCAAGAATTATACAAGAAAGCTGAAAAGCCTTCCACCTTAGCAAGGTTGGCTTTTCCCCACTTGATATGTCTCTTATGCAATTCAGCTAGAATTGTCATAGAAGGAGACATCCCCATTGAGGAGGACAAGCCCATCACTAAAAGAAGGATGGAGAAAACTAGAGAGTCTACACATGCACTTCAACAAGAGCATGTAGAGCCACCTCAACAAGAAATCCCTGAGATGCCTCAAGGGATGCATTTTACTCCCCAAGGCTATTGGGACCAATTGCATACTTCTCTAGGAGAATTGAGCTCCAATATGGATCATATGAGGGGACACCAAGAGCACTCTACCATCCTCTATGAAATAACAGAAGATCAAAGAGCCATGAGGGAAGAACAACACGGACAGGGGCGTGACATAGAAAAAATCAAGTGCTTCATTGGATTCTCCAGAGGGATTAGTAGCCGCTGTCACTAAGGTGGACCCGTTCCCATAATCCCCTGTTGCCTATGTTATTTTACTATTTCCATGTATTTTATCTTCTTGTCTGTTTCTAGTGCATGATCATCTTTATTTATGCCTTAAGGATATGAAATATTCCATGCATCTTCCACCTTGCTTGAAAGAAAATGTTATATGAAAAAGAATAGGGAGATACTTGAATTTCGAG
This sequence comes from Arachis hypogaea, assembly GCF_003086295.3. Taxonomy (NCBI): domain Eukaryota; kingdom Viridiplantae; phylum Streptophyta; class Magnoliopsida; order Fabales; family Fabaceae; genus Arachis; species Arachis hypogaea. The sequence goes on along the minus strand of NC_092036.1, from coordinate 85,630,869 downwards.
TTATATCATAAGAATAGTTCAATTATTTTGATGTGGTGGCATTGCTTTTACTTTTTGAATGCATGAATAAATAGTGCATGTGTGATGTTGGTGTTAAGAATGTTGGATCTTGAAAGAGTGATGAAAAAGGAGAAGTATTATTGGTAATCTGAAAAATCCAAAAATTGATTCTTGAAGCAAGAAAAAGCAGTAAAAAGAAAAAGGGAGAAAAAGAGAATGAAAAATGTGAAAAAAAGGAAATAGAAGCAAAAGAAAAAGAAAAAGCCAAGAGCTCTTTAAACCCAAAGGCAAGAACAAGGATTCTAGGCTTTGAGCATTAATGGTTAGGAGGGCCTAAAAAGTTCAAATAAACTCCTCCCCCTAACTATATGCTTATGGTGTGAAGGTGTCAAGTGAAAAGCTTGAGACTAAGCAGTTAAAGTCGTGATCCAAAGCAAAAGAGTGTGCTTAAGAACTTTGGAAACCACTGGCTAGGGATTCTAGCAAAGCTGAATCACAATCCGAAAGGGTTCACCCAGTTAAGTGTCTGTGGCGTTTATGTATCCGGTGGTAATATTGGAAAACAAAGCGCTTAGGGTCATGGCCAAGACTCAAAAGAAGCTTTGTTCAATAATAAAAAAGAACTAAACTAGGAGAATCAATAGTATTATCTAGATTCAGAGTTCCTAAAGATGCCAATTATTCTGAGCTTCAGAGCTCTGTGACATGCCAAAACTATTCAGAAGCGAATAGCCACTAGTCCCGCTCATCTAATTAAAACTGAGCTTCATTGAAAACTCTGAGATTTATTGTATCCTTCTCTTCATTTTAATCCTACTTTGTTTTTGGTTGCTTGGGGACAAGCAACCGATTAAGTTTGCTGTTCTGATGAGTGGATATTTTATACGCTTTTTGGCATCATTTTCATTTAGTTTTTGTTATGTTTTGTTTAAGTTTTATTATATTTTCATAGGTTTTAGTGTAAAATTCACATTTTTGGATTCTACTTTGAGTTGTTTTATTTTATGATGGTTTCAGGTAAATTCTGGCTGAAATTGAAAAGCTTTGGAAAAAGTCTGATTCAGAGACAGAGAAAGGACTACAGATGCTGTCAGATTCTAACCTCCATGCACCCGAAGGAGCATTTCTGGAGCTACAGAAGTCCACATGGCGCGCTCTTAATGACTATGGAAAGCTAACATCCAGGGCTTTCCAGAAATAGATAATAGTTATACTTTGCTTTGGAAATGAAGGCCCAAAATAGACGTTCAACGCCAGCTACCAACCCCATTCCTGGCGTTGGACGCCCAAAAAGGAGCAGCTGGTGCCCAACGCACAAAAAAGACTCTAAAGCTGGCGTCCAACGCCCCAGAGGGAGTACCTACTTGTGGCTTCACTCAAGCTTAGCCCAAACGCTCACCAAGTGGGCCCGAAAAGTAGATTGTTGCACTACAAGACTAGTTTATCTTATTTATGCAATTCTTATTTATTAGATTAGTATATATAGAACAAGGATCACCTTTGTTCAAAGGACTTTAGGCCATATTTTCGAATACATTACTTCTTTCTGTAAGCTATGAGTCACTAACCTCCTAGGTTAAGGTTAAGAGCTCTACTAATTTCTATGGATTCATAATATCATTGTTCTATTTCAATCTATGCTTGATTCTATGCTAAGATGTATCTTCGTTCTTCATCGTAATGAATTGGTAGTGTAACTTGACCATCATCCTAATTCTATATGGGTTCGTACGAGTCCTTGATGGAATAGTACTGAACCCCAAGCTTGATTATACATCTCTTAGAAGGCTAATCCACGACTTAATTGGGGACTTGGAGACATCAGTTCAGCCGAAGTACGGGGCGATTAGGGCCTTTGTGGTATAGGCTAGAGTCAATGGAGCAGCGTTCTCTGATCTGGAAGATCTGCCCTTGTCTGTGGCATTCTCTGATCTAGAATCAATGGACTGCTAGAGCTTCACCCCCATTCAGATTGGATGACCACTGACCTGGCATTTGATCTGAAATAGAGGAGATTAATGACCACTGACCTGGTGTTAGTCACTTATAGCCTGCCATGGAATGAATCAGCAAAAAGTTGGAGTAGATAGTGAGAAAAGTTTATTAAGAAGGAGGAAGCATCTCTGAAGCCTCAAGCATTCTCTTGTCATTGCTTTCACACATATCCAGTAATAATTTATTTATTGTTTTATGCGTTTTTCAAAATAACTATATTTTCTATCCGCCTGACTAAGATATACTAGATAGCCATTGCTTGTTCAAGCCAACAATCTCCGTGAAATCGACCCTCACTCACCTGAGGTATTACTTGGACGACCCGCTGCACTTGCCGGTCTATATGTGCGAATATTGCAGAGTCAATTTTGCCATTCTCTTAAATTAGGTATTTTTTTTTACTATTTTGTTCATGTCTTTTGTAACAACCCCGGTTTTCGAGTACGCGAGATCTTTTCTGAAAGTACAGAGAACTCTAGAGGATCAGTAAGGGGAGAACCTCTGATACATCATCAAGTATCTCAATCCCCATTGTCATTACGTATTCTTTAAGCTAGAACTTTCAGAGGCAAGCTCGATAACGCAGTGATGAAGAACCTAGTCTTTGAACCGTATCGGTTAGGAGTTTTGATTCGGTTTTTCGTAAATAGTCTCAGTTTGATGAACCAGACTCGATTCATGAGAAAAGAGAGATAATAGGATAATATCATCATTATATGAGTATTAGAAGCTTCTTGAATGATATTATAAGGTTATCTGGTCAGTTTTAGTTAAAAATAGAAAATCGGTTTAACCGGGTTCACAGTTTACTGGTGCAGCTTAGCACCAGCACTCTCTGATGACTTTAGCAATGCTAAGGCCTCATTATACATGTTTTATTCTCACAATAAATATGTTACTAGTGTCATTTATGCTAGTAGCTCAGAAAATAATTTTTAGAGATGTTTTTACAACTGCTCCGATACATCTTGTTTTAGTAGTTATACACCTGAGATATTTTAATATTATTTTAATCCACCTCCAAGCCAACCAATCACAACTCACCCTACACCCCCAAGACACTCCAAGGCTGGTCATTTACTCCCTTTGGCCGAAAATAACAAGAGAGAAAAGAGAGAAACTTTCATGAACACTTAATCTTCAAAGCTTGATTTCTTCTGAACTAAAACTCAAACCAAAATTCCGATTTCACCAAAATGATCCTCTCTTCTTCCTCTACATATCCATGTAACTTATCAAGGCTGGAAATAAGGTGAGATGGCTGTTCTGTTGCCCTTTCAATTCGGTTTTCAAGGAAACATGCTTAAACATGTGTTTTCTTGATGTTCTTCCTTAGGAATGATGCTTAACTTGACTTGAGTGCTGGTGCACGAAATTGTGATCTCTAATAATGGCATTCAACTTGGTATGCGCATCTACTAACTCAGCACTTTCTTCATAACTTTGCACAACTAACCACCAAGTGCAATGGGTCGTCCAAGTAATAAATCTTACGTGAGTAAGGGTCGATCCCTCGGAGATTGTTGGCATGAAGCAAGCTATCTTGTAAAACTCAGTTAGGCAGATTTAAATGATTATAATGGTTTTCAAATAATAATAATAAATAAACAGAAAATAAGGATATAATTACTTATGTAAATCATTGGTGAGAATTTCAGACAAGTGTATGGAGATGCTTTGTCCCTGTTGGATCTCTGCTTTCCTACTGCCTTCCTTCAATCCTTCTTACTCCTTTCCATGGCAAGCTGTATGTAGGGCATCACCTTGTCAATGGCTACATCACATCCACTTAGTGAAAAAGGTCCAAATGCTCTGTCACGGCACGGTTAATCATCTGTCGGTTCTCGATCATGTCGGAATCGAATCCATTGATTGTTTTACGTTTGTCATCACGCCCAACAATCACGAGTTTGAAGCTCGTCACAGTCATTCAATCCCTAAATCCTACTCAGAATACAACAGACAAGGTTTAGACTTTCCGGATTCTCATAAATGGCACCATCAATTCTAGCTTATACCACGAAGATTCTGATTAAGGAATCCAAGAGATATGCGCTCGGTCTAAGGTAGAACGGAGGTGGTTGTCAGTCACGCGTTCATGGGTGAGAATGATGATGAGTGTCATGAATTATCACATTCATCATGTTGAAGTGCAATGAATATCTGAGAACAGGAATAAACTGAATTGAATAGAAAATAGTAGTAATTGTATTAAAACTCGAGGTACAGTAGAGCTCCACACCCTTAATCTATGGTGTGCAGAAACTCCACCGTTTGAAAATACATAAGTGATGAAGTTCCAGGCATGGCTGAATGGCCAGCCCTCATGGTCTAAGAACTAAATGTCCAAAGATGTCTAATACAATAGTAAAATGTCCTATTTATACTAGACTAGCTACTAGGGTTTACAGAAGTAAGTAATTGATACAGAAATCCACTTCCAGGGCCCACTTGGTGTGTGCTTGGGCTGAGCTTGAGCTTTACATGTGCAGAGGCTTCTTTTGGAGTTGAACGCCAAGTTGTATCATGTTTTTGGCGTTCAACACTAGTTCGTAACGTGTTTCTGGCGTTTGACTCCAGAATGCAACATGGAACTAGCGTTGAGCGCTAGTTTGCGTCATCTAATCTCGAATAAAGTATAAACTATTATATATTTCTGGAAAGCTCTGGATGTCTACTTTCCAAAGCCGTTAAGAACGCGCCATTTGGAGTTCTGTAGCTCCAGAAAATCCATTTCGAGTGCAGGAAGGTGAGAATCCAACAGCATCAGCAGTCCTTTGTCAGCCTTCTTATCAGAGTTTTGCTCAGGTCCCTCAATTTTAGCCAGAAAATATCTTAAATCACAGAGAAACACAAAAACTCATAGTAAAGTCCAGAAATATGAATTTAGCATAAAAACTAATGAAAATATCCCTAAAAGTAGCTAGATCCTACTAAAAAATACCTAAAAATAGTACCAAAAAGCGTATAAATTATCCGCTCATCAAGGGCCAAGAAATGTTAATTTCCAGAAATTCTAAGGTGAGATATCCCTTCCTAACATGCTGAGAGAGATTTGGTCAGTTGAGGGTTTGTGGATTTAAGGTTGTTCTTGATGTGATTTAGGAGGAAAAAGTGCTTTAAGAACACTTCAAAGAGTAACTGGATTTGGAGCAGCAAATCAAGGTAGGGTTTGATGAATTTAATCTTGATTGATTGTGTTTGAGTTGTGTGATTATGATATGGTTTGGCTGTGCTTGAAATTGATTGTTTGTATGAGTAATTCTTGTTGAAATTTTGGTGAAAATTTGATGAAATTCAAGCTATGAATGTGTGTTCTTGTGGCTGCTGGAAAAGCGAACCCTAGAGCTTAAATTGAGGTTCAATTTATGTTTAAAACATGTAGAAAAGATGGGGTTTTAGTGGCTGGGAATTTATTTTGAATTTTGGTAAAAATTGGTTGCTGAAAAGACTGAAAAACAGGTAAAAACAGAGAAAGAATCTGAAGAATATACGAAGAACATGAAGAACACTTGGTGAAGAACTTTGAAGAACACCTTTTAGATCTTATAAAGGGCAAGGAAGTAAAAATTTTGGTGTTTAGGGGGTTATTTGGTAATTTCTGAAAGTTAGGGTGGTCAAACTAGAAATATTAAAAGTTACGGGTGGTAAAAAGTAAATTTTAAAGGTTAAAAGCAAAAGGTAAGGTAATTTTCGAAAATATATTAATAAAATAATAAATAATATTAAAATATTAAATAATAATATTTAATTAAAAATAATATTTTAATAAAAATAATAAAATAATGTGGAAAAGGCAGTTTTCTCTAAAAGCTTTAGAAAGACAACTTTAAGCGCAGAATCTCATAATTACCTTCATAAAATACCTAGGGAGTGGTAATAACATGATAGTGAGGCAAAGATAAAGGAAAGATAAGAAGTTAAAGAAAAGATAAAAACCAAAGAAAAGTCTATAAAGTTTTAATGACCGAATAACAGACAGAAATTAGTGAACGAACTAGGGCAACATAGTTAGTCTTTGAGTTTCGACTAGGGTTAGGTATTATATGAAAAGTTAAATTGTTTCAGTATAGACTTAATGAACCTATACTTGGGATAGGCTAACTATTCATACCGAAATTTACATAAGCTTTAAATACATACGTTAAACAGAGAAATCAGAGAAAAGTAAAGAGATACAGAGAAGAGTGTAATCAAAGCAGAGTAAAGAGACAAAGAGAAAAGAGTAGTATGATAAAAAGCAGAGGACCTGTTGAAGGGTCATTTGTTGCTTGAAGTAACCCAAGAGGTGCTTGTTTGTTTATTTGTTGCATTAAGGCAACTCCAGAGTTATTTGTTTGTTCATCTGCTGCATTGAGGCAGTTAGATAGATGGTGGTGCGACCACTGAGAATGCTTTCTTGCGGTACAGATTCATATTTTAATTCTATAAGGCAGAGGGGTTATTTTCTGCTATAGAAATACCATGACCACTTGTTCCATTTCTGTAGTGGAAGACGGGTTATTTCCTATATACAGAAGGTGTGTCGGCATACATTCCTGATGTGGCAGATGTGTTATTTCCTACGTGCAGTGGACCCTATGGTGGCAGAGGGGTTATTTCCTGTACACAGGGGTTATTTCCCTGCTTCGGGTTACATCGGGAGCGGGTAGAAACCGACAGATGAGCTCATTACTTGCACTAGGGCTAAACATGCATCATACTTGGTTGCGCATTTTCTCTATTATGATTGTTGCATGAATGTACGCTTTCTTTGTTTGTATTCTATTCTCCGTGTTTGTGTCTGTGCTTTACTTTCTTGTATTCTTTTGTTTGTGATCTATTTTCTGTTTTCTCTATTTTTTCTATCTATCTGTCTTCTGTTTACTACTTCTCTATATTCTGTTATTTGTCTGCCAAACAACACAGAATTAATGAACTTAACTAATAACCCCGACCCTACTAAGAACTCCCCAGTTCTTACCCCTTCTCTCTCCCTTCTCCCTCCAGATGGAAGCATGAGTACCCTCCCGTAGTTCGCTGATGACCGTCCGTAAAGAGAATTCGGCTCTAGGTAGTCTTCTGGGCTTAGGGAGAATCCCATTCTCTGTTCATATGTATATACGATGAGACCAGCCAATGTTTGCATCCCGTTCGTACGCAAATTTTAACCTAAATCTTGTGTACGAGACTCTTGTTATGTGACTACTTGATGAGGTACTAGAGTGACGTCATATGGCAATAATTGATCGTGCATAGGAGTGATAGACGATCTTCCACCTTTTGATGACGTTCCACCTGACTTGAGTTTTAAAGACTTAGAACGTACTTTCCCTCGCTTTAGTAGTTTAGAGGGACTAGGTGAGTATAGAGTCTAGGCCAGCGTGGGTGCCAGCTTAGGGACTTCTTGAACAGGTCAGGGCTTGGGATGTAGTATGTATATATATGTATATAGATATTATTTAGCTATATCTAGGGGTGTTCTAACTAAAGATCTTTACTCTAATAAGGCTGGTTCACGGAATGTTATCAACTGCTTGAGATGTGTTTATGTGTGGTTGTTTATAACTGTTTTATCTATTATTATTTGTGAATTGCTTATGAATGATTCTGTTTATTAATCCAAATGTTTTTAAAAAAAAGTACCTCGCAAACTAATTACGCTTTTTAACAACGAATCAGGCTCATATAATAAATAATAGATAATAATTAGGATGACAAATTGGTAGCGCTCAGTTTTCGGTAGGTCCTAGGCGTATTGAAAATTGGATCGTTACATCTTTTGAGGCATGGGAGAGATTGATGAGTCCATATTTTTCGATATATTTTAGCTTGATTTGAGTGGATTTCATCACATAAACTTACATTTAAGCACCATAATAGTATACTTTTGTGTTTGATCCCTAAATTGAATCTAAATGTGAAAATATGCATTTTTGTGCTTAAATTGAGCAATTTAATCCCACTTAAATTCCATTCGATGCCGTGATATTTTTGTTGAGTGATTTCAGGTTCTAGAGGCAAGAATGGGTTGGTAGATGTGGAAGAAAGCATGCAAAAAGGGAGAAAACATGAAGAAAACAAAGGATAAAAGCATTTCAGCCTGTGCCCATGCACAGCTTCTGTGTCCATGCAAAGGGGTCAAAAACAGCACCTGTGCCCACGCACAGGGCAGGGTAAAAATTAGGACATGTGCCCATGCACAGGCTGTGCCCATGCTCAGGACAGAATGGAAATCAGCACCTGTGCGGACACACAAGTCTGTGCACACGCACAGTCTGTGCACACGCACAGTCTGTGCCCATGCACTGACCTGTGCATACGCATAGGTACCGGCGCATGCCTACATTAAAATTGCACGTGGACTCGCGTTTTGGGGGCTTTTTGGCCCATTTTTGAAGGCTTTGGAGCATATTTAAAGGAGGAAGCAACTATATATCATAACATACACTACCATACTTTAGAGAATAGATTTTAGGAGTAGTTTTAGGGTAGTTTAGTTTAGGTTTTCTGTCAAGTTTCCTTAGGTTTAATTAGGGTTTGTAGCATTTTATACTTCAATTTTGGCTTTGGATTTTGCTATCTCTTTGTAAGTATTTCCTTAATTTCTCTTTTATTACACTATTTGTTCTACACTTTCATCTATTTTACTTTCTTTGATCAATATATGCTTGGTTTTGCAATTTTGAGTTCTTGTTAATGAATTTGATGATTAATGCTTGCTTCACATTTGTTTGAGTAGCCTTTATTGATTTTGATCATTTATGGTTCATAGCTTTTATCATTTCCCAATTTTGCCGTGTTTTATGTTTATGCCTCTATGTGTTTGATGAAATGCCAATCTTAATTATGGGGTAATTTCCACCCCTTGGCTTGGAAAAATGAGATTATGCATTACTAGAGCCATAATGTCCAACATTTAGTGATAATTCTTGGGGAGTTAGTTGATTCTTGTTTCCATTAAAGCTAACCTTTTATCAACTAGTTGGTAAGTTGGTTAGAAATTATGGATTAAGGTCAATTATGCTTGCTTGACTTACTCCTCGATGTTAGGGGTTAACTAAGCGAGATTAACTCATGATAATTATCATAGTTATGGTTATGGCAAGGAATGGATTCCATAATTCATCCCAAGTCAAGGTTGCATTTATGTTTTGAACCACCTTTCCATCACCTTATAGTTTTACTTGTCCATATTACATACATAGTCCTTTTATTCCTTTATTACTTTATTAATTACAATTTTGTCTAGTTCTTTTATCTCTTTATGTCTTTATTGTTTTCTTAAATCATTGAAAACCCTCCTTCGCTCTTTTACAACCAAAATTGTGCACTTATTGGCATTAGTTCCTAGGAAAGATGACCCGGGAGCTAAATACTCTCGGTTTATGTTTGGTTTGAATTGTGACATATCTTTAGGAATTAAATTTGATTGATGATCATTGGTTGGGTATGGACTATACTTGCAACGTCAATCCTATTTTTAGTGTGAAAATCCAAACCCATGCCTTTGTCCATTGCCAAATTTTGGCGCCGTTGCCGGGGAGCTAGCATCATGAGTGCTATAGTTTGGTTGTTGTAAATATGTCCATAGTGTGAATAAATACATTTTGGTTTTTTTGCTTGCTTTTGTTGGTAATTAGGATTTTGTTTATTTTGTTAATTGATGTATTTAGCTTTTATTTTCAATTTTCTCTATGAGTTATCACCCTCTTGGTTTGGAGTTTGGTTGTGATCATTTTGTAGGGTTTGATAACTTCAATTTTGGATTGCATCATGGGATTAGAGCATCAATTTTGGAAGGAGCAACCTCCTCTACACTACAATGAACCATACCCTTCCCAATGCACATACCCAACCCAAGGATATGGTGGATTCCACTATGACTATACACCTCCACCACTATATACCTATGACCCCTACCCTCAACACAACCCTCAATCACCGTATTTTCAATCGCCACACCACTACCATCATACACCTTCTTACACACCACCTCAAGATACTCATCAACATGAACTACCTCCCACATATCCAACCTTCTTCTCAACCAATGAACCTTCCTTCTTACCTAATTATGATGCTTTTCCACCCTTGACCCAAGACCATCAAGACCTTCAAGCCTTTCTCCAAGAGCAAGAAGGATTCCAAAGGACACAAGGGCAATTCATGGCAACCATAACCGAAGCGGTGAACCGCTTAGTTCTCCTACACTCATCCGATCAAGGAATTCCTCTTGAGGAATGTGGAGGGTCAACTAATGCATGTAATTAAGAAGAGAGCATGAAACCACAAGGGAAAGAAGAAGGGTTAGAGCTTGAAGTGCAACAAAAGGGAGAAAGTGAAGTATGTGAACTGGAGGAGAGAAAGGAGTAGTTGAGGGAGATTGATCAAAATGAGGATTCCATCAAAAGTGATTTTTTGTCCTCCTTGGTCAATCCCCTCAATGATCCTAATGAGCCTTTTCCCATTGAGTTTGAGATAGACATGGAGGTAGACTTCTCACAACCTCCATGTTATGATTTGAGTGATGAGAAAGAGGAAGTTGGTAAGGAAGCAATTCCATTCCAAGAACATATTGAGTGGGTGGCAATTTCACCTATGAACTTTATTGGCCCCCATCAATATATTATCCTGGAGACAGACTACCAACTCAAGGTCCTTCTTGGGTTGGTACATGGTGGAGAAAGGAGTGTGGGTTGCCAAATGAGTCCAAGGCTCTTCAAGAAAATCAATTCAAGACTTAGAGGTCAAGTGGCATGCAATGCACAATTGGGTGATTTATGGAAAATATTGGGTTGCATCAAGGGTCATTCAAGAGTTTGTCCATCCAGCTTGAAGCATAAAGATCAACAAGAAGGAGAGCGGATACCTAGAATATGGGATTCTGGAGGAGCCATAAAGTGCAAGCTTGGATGGAGGTTCAAGGAGGAGTGGAAACACAAGCCACCCTAGTTAGAGTCTCCTCAACAAGTTCAACTTAAGGACTATAAACCAAAGTGCTAGGTGGGAGATACCCCACCATGGTAACATCTTTCTTACCCTTGCTCTTTGATTATAGTTTTGGTTTATTGCATGTTTACTTGTCTTGGTTAGCTTAGGATTAGTTTAGTTTTGAGCTTAGATAGGATAATATTCATTTGGATCATGAATTTATGGATTTTTGAATGTTCGGGGTTGAATTTTGTGTTAAGCTAAGGTAGAGTGCCCTAGAAATTGAAGAAAAATTTTTGGAAAACAGGGCATCTGTGCGTACGCATGCACTTGTATGCTCGCACAAAACCTCTATGTTTCGCGTCTTGTGTGTACGCACCCAGCTGTGTGTACACACACTACCTTACAAAGCCTCTGCTGGCAGCGCTCGCATGCCTTGTGCGCGTACACACAACCCCCCTCTCGCCCAATCTGTGTGCGCGCACCAACCTGTGCGCTCACATGCCTCCTTACAGCCATTCTGGTGGGAGCGCTCGCATCGACCCCTTCTGTCCACACATAAACCTTAAAAAAATAGTATCCTATGCGTGCGCACATCCTTGTGCGGACGCACACTTCTTACACCCCTTCTATCCAGAGCGTTCTCACGACTTGTGCGGACGCAACCCTCCCCTTTTCACCTAGTGTGCGTACACACACATGTCTGTACATACGCAAAAGTGCTGTTTTGGGCAAAATTTTTGTTTCTCTTCCATTTAAGCCCTAATGCACTTCCGGCCCCCTCCACCCCTCTCTTTTCTTGCATCTTCCATGTTTTTCCTCTTGTTTTACTTAATGTTCATTGCATTTTATTTTCATTTTAGTTATTATATTAGTTTTGCTTTAGTTGTTTCTATTTAAATAAATTGCAAGTGTCTGTTTGATGTTGACTGGGTTTCTTGTTGCTTGAATGTCATCAATGCACTTATACTTTGCTTTGATTTACTAGCACCTAATTGGATTTGCGCATTTGCATTTTATTGCATATTAGGTGAACTCTTGTAAGTGCATTGAATTGAGTTGAAATTACTTGTTCATCATGATCATTCATATTAAAATTCATCACATGACCAGTACTTGTTCATTGTTAATGCTTTGAATTTGTTTGAGTGGCTCAACTTGATTCTTATCAAGCTTGTCACTTTTTGTAACAAGTACTTTTACCATGTGACTTTTTCTTTATGTTCATGATAAAAACGTTATTTTCTTTTCATTGATGGATTGGTTGTTTATTGGGCAATTTTATATCAATCTTGCGCTTTCACTTGCACAAGTTCAACATCCAATATCCCAATTATTCAATTCACTTTTGTGGTTACCTGGGTTTGCTTGTGTCTAAAGTTTTCTTTATTATTTAATTGCTACCTTAGGCCATTTAATTGAGGAACTCATGCTTACTTTTTTATTGTGTGGATGCCGTTCTAACCGGCCGTTGTGTGGGTTCCAACCGAGCGCTTAATTAGAATGCACACATGGCTAATTTTTATCATGCCACACCCCTACAGAAACCTCCTCAATTAAATGCGTGTTTGTTTTCTTCTTGCTCCAAGCATGCAAAATATTTGCCCCCTCTTTTACCTTTTTGTGCTACTTGCCTTTAAGTTCTAATTACACTTTATTCATTCTTTTCAAGGATGAGACATGAAGGCAAGGAGCCCCGCATCCACCAACCGCAGGTGGAAGCTCTTGAGAGACATTCTCCCCGGATCGTATTCGTGGACGGAAGACCGTGCACCGCTTAAGTGTGGGGGAGGATTTGTCATTTTTGGGGCGTAAACTTTCTTTCCAAACACTCTGCATTTTACTTTATTTTTGTTTCTTTCTACTATGTCTCTTGTAGATATTTGGAGTGTTTTTTACTGTTGCATTGCATTTTCTTTTAGTATATATATATATATATATATATATATATATATATATATATATATATATATATATATATATATACATGTTAGTTCATCCATAGCTATTGTATTATGCATTTTTGCATGCTATATAGTTTATAGATAGAAGTTGTGATTGGATGATGTGAATAATATAGCACCTATTTCAATTTTGTCCTAATTGTTCATGTTAATTTTTTTCTTGTTGAAAATTAGGAAAAAAACTTAAAAATTTTGAAAAATTTGCATCCATCACATCATACATACATATAGGAATAATTTTGGTGAAAAACAACAAGGATTTTCCAAGAGTTTTGTTTCAAAGGCATTCTATTGATTTGATTTGGAAAATTGTGTTTTTAAAGCATGCTTGAATGATTTTTGTGGAACATAGAAGAGAGATAGAACAAAGAAACCTAGTGAGTTGTTGAGCCTTAATGAGTGGTTACACATTATAACCACAAATTTTGTTCATTGTATGTTATACTCCTTCTATGATTGTAATCTTGGTTTTACTTGACTCTTTATTTCCGATGTTTGATGTTTTGAATGCATTTAGCATGATTGAGGCTATTTTGAATTAAGCTCACTCACCCATCTGGACCTACCCTTGCATCTACATTTGTTAACCCCTTTTGAGCTTTTTAATCCCCTTTGTTCTAATTGTTAGCACATCACAACCTTAAGCGAAAAATCGTGAATAACCTTGAATTGCTTCTTTGATTAGCTTAGGTTGAAGAGTGTGTGATATTTAAGTAAGGGGGAATTTTGGAAAGACTTGGTAGAAGAAACATTTTGTATTGGGTAATTATTGAAAATTTGGAAAAAATGGGTGCACATTCATGTTTCAATTTGATTTAACCATATGCATTTGCCATAGAAAAAGAAAAAAACAGAGAAGTAGAAAAGAAAAAAATGAAATAAAAAAATAATAATATAGTAATAAGATGGGACAAAAGTTATCCCAAAAAAAAAGAAAAAATTGAATAAGAAATGCATATGTGTTTTAAATAGAAACTAAGGCATGAATATGGGTGAAAAGAAGTAATGGGTAGTTAGAATGCATTTCTTTTTGTGGGTTGATTGATATAGGTTGAGTTTGATACTTGAGCTAATCAAAGATTAAATCCTTTAGTCCACTTAGCCATATACTCATCCTACCCTTACCCCAACCCCATTACAACCTTTTAAAAGACCTCATGATACTTGCATACATACATCAAATACTTGTTGATTGTTAGATGAAAAGCAATCCCTTGAAAGCATGGTTAGATGAGACTTGAGTGAATTGACCTTAAACACTGAGCATTGAGAGTGTATACACACCTAGTGAGGGTTTAATCACTCAACTCTATGTTTCCATACCTCTTATCATGTATTCTTGCAAGTTGCTTCATTTTTTATGAGTAAATCAATTCTTTAGATTTTTTATTGCATTGAGTTATTTCTTTGCCTAGCCTTGTATGTCTATACACTTGCTTGGAATTTGATTGTTGCTTTCACCAAATCAATAGGACATTATAGATAGATAGATATATATAGTATATACATACTTGCATGCACATAGGTAGTTGCATTCAATAAGTTGTTTCCCTTTTGATCATTCTCCTTGTTGGTTTAGCATGAGAACATGCTATTGTTTAAGTGTGGGGGAATTGATGAGTCCATATCTTCCGATATACTTTAGCTTGATTTGAGTGGATTTCATCACATAAACCTACATTTAAGCACCATAATAACATACTTTTGTGTTTAATCCCTAAATTGAACCAAAATGTTAAAACATGCATTTTTATGCGTAAATTGAGCAATTTAATCCCACTTTTATTCCATTCGATGCCGTGAAATGTTTGTTGAGTGATTTCAGGTCCTAGAGGCAAGAATGGGTTGGTAGAACTGGAAGAAAGCATGCAAAAAGGGAGAAAATATGAAGAAAACAAAGGAGAAAAGTGTGTGCCCACGCACAGGGGTCAAAAACAGCACCTGTGCCCACACGCAAGTCTATGCCCACACACAGGGCAGGGTAAAAATCAGGATATGTGCCCATGCACAGGCTGTGCCCATGCTCATGACAGAATGGAAATCAGGACTTGTGCGTACGCACAGGTACCAGCGCGTGCCTCCATTAAAATTGCACGTGGACTCGCATTTTGGGGGCTTTTTGGCCCATTTTTTAAGGCTTTGGAGCATATTTGAAGGGGGAAGCAACTATATATCATACCATACACTACCAAACTTTAGAGAATAGATTTTAGGAGTAGTTTTAGGGTAGTTTAGTTTATGTTTTCTCTCAAGTTTCCTTAGATTTAATTAGGGTTTGTAGCATTTTATACTTCAATTTTGGCTTTGGATTTTGCTACCTCATTGTAAGTATTTCCTTAATTTCTCTTTTATTACACTACTTGTTCTACACTTTCATCTTTTTTACTTTCCTTTATCAAAATATGCTTGGTTTTGCAATTTTGAGTTCTTGTTAATGAATTTGATGTTTGATGCTTGCTTCATGTTTGTTTGAGTTGCCTTTATTGATTTTGATCATTTACGGTTCATAGCTGAAGAACTGAAGATTGATGGTTTAGAAGTTATAGTAAACTCTCGTTGTAAGTATAGTTACTAAACCAAGCAATCAACCTTTCTTACAAACATTGTGGTTGTCACAAGTAACAAACCCCTAAATAAATTGATAACCGAAGTATTTAAACCTCGGGTCGTCTTCTCAAGGAATTGCAGGGAGGTATGTTCTTATTATTGGTTATGAGTTTTGTAAATTGGGGGTTTTAAGTATGAGGAGCAATTTACTCTACTCTTCCCTAGTCATACTTTCTAAACTTTGTTCTTCATCTAATCAATCAACAAATATTTAATGTATACATACAAACATCATGAGGTCTTTTTCAAGGTTGTAATGGGGCTAAGGTAAGGGTAAGGGTATATATATAAGGCTAAGTGAGCTAAATAACTGAATCCTTGATTAATCTAAGATCCCACCTAACATATACATACTTTATACAATTTAAAATTCTTTACCTAGCTACCCAGATTTTTCCCACTTTTGTATTACATGCTCATGTATCAAACTTATTTTTGAATTTTGTCCCATGTGCATTGCTTTATTTTGCATTTTGGGGAATTCTTTTGTATCCCCTTTAAAAAAAAATTTTCTTTTTTTTCTTTTTTTTTATATACACATGGTAATTTAATTACTTTGATTTCACATGAGCATGCTTCCCAATTTTTTTTTATTTTTGAAATATCTTTATTCTTTTCAACTTTCTACCTTGTTTCTATCATCCATGTTCCCATAAAATTTCCCCACACTTAAACAATTACACAATTTCTATCTTAAGCTAACCAAGGATTCAACTTGGAATTTTTATTTTATTTTTCTGCTTAAGGCTAGTAATGTGGTTATAAAACAAGGGAAAATTTAAAAGCTCAAGGGGGCTAACAAGGGTGATGTAGAAGGCAGGCTTTATTTGGGATAAGTGAGCTAAAATCAAACAATGGCCTCAATCATATGCAAGCATGTAAATATACTAAACAATGGATATATAGACTGAAACAAAGTAAAGATTGCAATTATAGGGAAGAAAACACACAAGAATAAAATATTATGGTTAAATAATGTAACCATGCAATTAAGCTCAAAATCTCACAGGTTGTGTGTTCTTTGGCTAAAAAACCATGTTCCAAATACAACTTCAAACACATTTAACAAAAAATTTTCAATTTAAATTAGTGAAATACTATAAAAATTTCTTGAAAAAGAAAATATTACTTCAACCAAGTAGTGACTAAATGCATAAAATCAAACAAACATGCAAATGCAACAATTAACAAATTAACATTGGTGTTGAGAAGGGACTAACTAACCCGTGGAGATCGGTATCGACCTCCCCACACTTAAAGATTGCACCGTCCTCGGTGCATGCTGAGATGTGCAGGTGAATGGGGGTTGTGGTTCCTTAGCTGATGCTCTTTTTTTTTTGTTCCTTTCCTTGCCAGCGGTTTGGGAGTAGCTTTCTCTCTACCCTTCTTGGTGGCCATCCTAAAAAAGGGAGAAAGAAAGTAACTTTTAAAGCTAAGGTTTAGAGCAAGGAAGAGAATGGGAAAGGTGGTAATCAATGCACAGGAATGGATAATGATGTGAACACATGGTCATGACTACATGTGGCAAATCAACAATTGAAATATAGGAAGTGCATGTGAAGAAAATTGAATGCAAGGTGTTTATTGGCATGCCGGCAAAGGCATGAGTAGCATAGATCAAGCATTCAATGTCCAAGTTAGATTACTAAGTCTTCCAAACTAATAATATGTTTGTAAAAATAATTATATTTAAATAATAAAATAGAGAAGGGGTTATGTGAAAAGCAGGCATTTAGAGTAGTAGATTTAAAAGAAATCTAAAAATAGTGCAAAATGTCATATGGGCGTTTTCACAAACACATAGCATGCATGTTAAATAAGGTATGAAAAATATTAATTAGAACATGCAAGCACCCTTATAATAATATATAATTGTTTAAACAAATCCCAAATAATCCATAAGAAAAATATGGGAAATAATGACCCAAATAAATTTCCAACACCAATGAAAATAATGCAATGAATGAAAGGATAAAAATAAATTAAATAAAATAAAAGATAAGAAGAATGAGAAGTGAAAGAAAGGAAGAAGAGGTAAGTAAGAAAGAGGGAAAGAAAAATTAGGATTGGGGGAGAAAAGATAAAATTTGTTGGCGCTGATCTGGATAAGCTGTGTAGCGCAAGCGACGCAGACGCGTGGGTGACGCGTTCGCGCGAATGCGCTTAGATGGATTGACGCGGTCGCGTTGGTCACACGTTCGCGTAACTCATTTTATGCGACTGGCACGAGGACAGCCTCACGCTCGCACAACTCTCTGTTCAAAATCTTATTTTGCCAAAATATGGGTGACGCGATCACGTGGGTCATGCGATCGCGTGAGTGGCCAATATTGGGATATGACGCGGACGCGTGGGGCACACATTCGCGTGGTAAGGATTGTGCGTCTAGCACTAATCCAGCACCACTCCAGCATAACTTTCGGCTATGCACCCTTTTCACGTCGATTACCAGGTCACGCGGCCGCGTGGGTGACGCGGACGCGTGGGAGGCATGTTTCCCATATGACGCGGGCGCGTCAGCGACGCGGTTGCGTGGGGTGATTTGTGCCACGGGCATGCTTCCAGCCACGCTCTTGCGTGACTCTCTATTCGATTTATCATTCTCGCTGAGCCACCTGCGACGCTGTCGCGTCGCGGCTTCCCCTTATTTTTTATTTTTTTATTATTTTTTTATTTTTTTATGCAGAATGCAATGTTAATATGAATGTTATGCAAAACTCTAGGTTCAATACAATAAATTAAAATAAAACTCAAAAACAAATAAAACTAAATAAAAATGAAAAAGGAACGATCATACCATGGTGGGTTGTCTCCCACCTAGCACTTTTAGTTAAAGTCCTTAAGTTGGACATTTGGTGAGCTCCCTGTTATGGTGGCTTGTGCTTGAACTCATCCAGGAATCTCCCCCAATGTTTGTATCTCCAGTAACCTCCGGGGTCCCAAACTAAGCATGTAAAGCCCTTAAGAAGCTTCAAACAGATTCTTAGGCTCCCGGGGTGACAAATGTCAGAGTAGATTCCAGGATCCCAAATCTTGCTTTTACACCCATTGTTGTCGGGATCTGTATTTTCCAGCTGGGTGATAAGTAATTTGAATTCTCACTGCAGCCACCAAACAGCGTCCTAGACCCAGTCAGCTGAGCTCTATACCAACCTTTGCATTTAAACTTTGAGCTTCCAACCATAATGAACCTGGCAGGACAATTCTTACCACTGACCATCTTCTTCTTACTCTTAATGCCACAAAGAGCTCTAAGTTGACCATCCGTCTCCAGTAGCCCATATTCAAATGGAATTAGAAAGCTAATGGATATGAATTTTACCACTTGAATGTTTTGAAGGATGATGGCAACTTAGGGGAAGGTGTTTTTAATGAACGTGCAAGCTCCACTCCCTTGTGCTCTTCTTTGACATCTTCCACCTCTTTGCAAGCTTCTTCAATTTCAACCTCTTCCTCTTGGTAGCTTTCTTCCAATTTAATCTCTTCTTTATTGCTCACCAAGGGCATGGGAGGTTATACCTCTTCTTCTTGAATCTCCATCTCTTGATTAACCTCTTCTAAGTCTTCTATTATGACATGCCTTGGAGGTTGTACACCCTCCTCAACATCAATTTCAAATACCTTGGAAGGAGGCTTTATGACTTGAATTTCCTATGGAGGTTCTGCATCTCCTAAGTCTTCAACCACTTCTTTCTCTTTAATAATTTCGGCTTCCTCTACTTGTTCCAGTACAAATTCATGCTCCTTACTGTCCACTGGAGTTTCTAGTATCTCCTTCATGCTATGTTCTTTATTAGATTGGCCACATGAAGCCATGGGGGTTCCTTGAGTGTCCGAACATCGGGAAGCCAATTGATTTATTGCTTGATTCAATTGATGAAGGGTTGCCTGAAATCGATCCAATGTTTCCTTGAGACGATTCATTGATTCTTGTTCCGCTAGGGTATCATAAGTAGGACCATAAGGCTCTTGGATTGATGGATATGGATATGGTGCATGTGGAGGTGGTGGTTCTTGGGAGTAATTGGGTTGGAATTGGGGTGGTTTTATATATGGTTCATATGGCTCATAAGGTGGTTGGTGTGGTGGATACGGGTTAGGGTCATATGGAGGTGAATGGTGGAAAGGGGCTTGTGAGTATGGTGGTCCAACGTCATGTTGAGGAGGGGGGTTCATAGGCATATGTTGGTGGTTGTTGATAATCAAAAGAGTGCTCACCATAGCCATTGCCTTGATATGCATCACAAAACGGTTGTTGATAGTCCATTGGAGGTGGTTGTTGCTAGGAGGATTGATTAAATCCTTGTGGCTCCTCCCATCTTTGATTGTTCCAACCATGGTGCATGTTGTCATTATAATCTCCTCTTCCTACAACATAATTATAACCAGACTCATAGCCAAAGGGGTGAGAGTTCATAGTAGTAGAAGAAAATAAAAAAAAACTAACAAACAGAAAATATTTTGAAAAAGATAAGATTTTGAAAAAGATATGATTTTTGAAAAAAAGTGATTTGATTTTTGAAAATTGAAACTAAGATAAGATAAGATAAAAAATTTTAAAATAAAAATCTGAAATTTTTTTTTGAAAAAATATTTACAATAACCAATAATAAGGCACACGTTTGCAATTCCCCGGCAACGGCGCCATTTTGAAGAACTGAAGATTGATGGTTTAGAAGTTATAGTAAACTCTCGTTGTAAGTATAGTTACTAAACCAAGCAATCAACCTTTCTTACAAACGTTTTGGTTGCCACAAGTAACAAACCCCTAAATAAATTGATAACCGATGTATTTAAATCTCGGGTCGTCTTCTCAAGGAATTGCAGGGAGGTATGTTCTTATTATTGGTTATGAGTTTTGTAAATTGGGGGTTTTAAGAATGAGGAGCAATTATGATGAATGAAAAGTAAAATAAATAATTGACTGTAAAATAAACTCTTGGCAAGGAATGAGAAATTAGAAGTCCTATTCTAGTTATCCTTATCAATGATGATGAAAATTGAATTTTAATTCCACTTAGTTAACCTCTGCTGGAGCAAAGGAAGGTCGAGTGGCTAATTATTTGATCTTCAAATCCTAGTTAATTCCTAGGAAAAGATTGGGATTATAGAAGTTCAAGCTAATTAGTAAAGATAGCGGTTATCGATCACGTTGAGTTTGATAACTCAAGAGTTACTAATTTCTTAACCAAAGCCAAGAATGTAAAAAGCTGAATTAAAATAATAAATCTAAAAACATCTCAATAATGTATAATCCTAACATGAAAAGTTCATAAGCCAATTGGGCAACATAAATTAAATACCAATAAAAGCATTAAAGTATCTGAAAATAAGAGATAAATATAAAGTAAAGAAAATATTGAACCTGATGAAGAGTTGAATCCTAAATCCTTTAAGAGGAATCCTAATCCTAAAACCTAAGAGAGAGGAGAGAACCTCTTTCTCTAAAAACTACATCTAAAACTAAAAATTATGAATTATAAAAGCATAATTATGAATGGATGCATTCCCCCACTTTATAGCCTCTAATCTGTGTTCTCCACGCCAAAAACTGGGTCAGAAATAGCCCAGAAATTGCTGATTGTGAAATCTGGTCCGTACAGGTCGTGGCAAAGTGACACAGAGGCGTCATCCATGCGTTCGCGCGGAATGAGATTCGCAGATGCGATGCGTCCGCATGGAGCACGCGTTCGCCTCATTTATCTGTACGGCCACTATGGTGAATTATATATCAAATCGAAACCCCGGACGTTAGCTTTCCAATGTAAGTGGGACTGCATCATTTCGACCTCTGTAGCTCAAGTTATGATCGTTTTAGTGCGAGAGGGTCAGGCTGGACAGCTTAGCAATTTCTCCAACTTCTTGTATTCCTTCCACTTTTGCATGCTTCCTTTCCATCCTCTGAGCCATTCATGCCCTGTAATCTCTGAAATCACTTAACACACATATCAAGGCATCTAATGGTAATAAGAGGGGATTAAACATAGGGAACTTAAGGCCAAAGAAACATGTTTTCAATCAAAGCACATAATTAGGAAGGCAAATGTAAAACCATGCAAATAGTATGAATAAGTGGGTAAAGAGTTGATAAAAACCACTCAATTGAGCACAAGATAAACCATAAAATAGTGGTTTATCAATAGCTTTTACCATTTTCCCAATTTTTCTATGTTTTATGTTTATGCCCTCTATGTGTTTGATGAAATGCCAATCTTAGATATGGGGTAATTTTCACCCCTTTGCTTGGGAAAAATGAGATGATGGATTACTTGAGCCATAATGTCTAACATTTAGTGATAATTCTTGGGGAGTTAATTGATTCTTGTTTCCATTAAAGCTAACCTTTTATCAATTAGTTGGTAAGTTGGTTAGAACTTATGGATTAAGGTCAATTATGCTTGCTTGACTTACTCCTCGATGTTAGGGTTTAACTAAGCGAGATTAACTCATGATAATTATCATAGTTGTGGTTATGGCAAGGAAGGGATTCTATAATTCATCCCAAGTCAAGGTTGCATTTATGTTTTGAACCACCTTTCCATCACCTTATAGTTTTACTTGTCCATATTACATACATAGTTCTTTTATTCCTTTATTGCTTTATTAATTACAATTTTGTCTAGTTCTTTTATCTCTTTATGTCTTTATTGTTTGCTTAAATCATTGAAAACCCCCCTTTGCTCTCTTACAACCAAAATTGTGCACTTATTGGCATTAGTTTTTAGGGAAGATGACCCGGGAGCTAAATACTCTCGGTTTATGTTTTGTTTGAATTGTGACATATCTCTAGGAATTAAATTTGATTGATGATCAATAGTTGGGTTCGGACTATACTTGCAACGTCAATCCTATTTTTAGTGCGAAAATCCAAACCCATGCCTTTGGCCATTGCCAGAGATACAAGCAGATGATTAGGAGATGCCCCTCAGACATGGTTTCAGACTGGACCTGACTGTAGATCTTTTATGATGGCCTCTCTGAGATGGCCAGGATTTCATTTGATCACTCTGCATGTTTTTCTCTACACATGAAGAAAATGCTGGAGGAGACAGATGAGCTTATTGAGATGGTTGCCAACAACCAGTACATATACACTTCTGAGAGGAACCATGTGAACACTGGATGCCATTTTGGCTCAAAATATGCTCATATCTCAGCAGATAAGCATGATCTCTCAGCACTTGACTAGGATGCAAGTTTTAGCTATCAACACTCAAGATGCATCATATGGTATGACTGAGAGCTATACTCTAGGGGACGTGTGTGATGTTGCTCAACCCACTATGGAGGAAATGAATTATATGGGAAATTCTTCTAGAAATCCCAATAATGATCCCTATGCAAATACTTTCAATCAAGGATGGAGGAATCACCCTAACTTTGGGTGGAGGGAGCAGTAGAGGCCTCAACAAGGCTTCAATAATAATCAGGGTGGAACAAATCAGAATAGGTTTAACAACAGACAATTCCAACTCTCTCAGTAACAAATGGAGACGTCTAAACAAAGCCTCTCTGAATTAGACACAAAAGTCTCTAGTCTTTCCAAGACCACTCACAGCTTTATGCAAGAGACTAGATCTTCAATTCGAAACTAGAAAATACAAGTAGGTCATTTGAGCAGCAGGATACCTGAGAGACCTCCCAACACTCTCCCAAGCAACACATAGGTCAATCCAAGGGAAGAGTGCAAAGCCCTCAGCATGGGGAAGGAGGCCGTTCCTAAGGACAAGTGATGACAAGTCATCATATACCCATTTTTCAAGCTAATTTCACTTGTTTCACTAGTCTTTATGCACTTTCTTGCATCCTAAGTAAGTAATTTGGAATGAAAATGCATGACTTGTTTAAATCAAACAACCACCATTAAATTGATGCTAAATCATGAGGTTTGAGCTAAAATTTATTGATTTTTAATGAATTATAAACCTTATGAGTTTAGAGATACTTTGATTGGTTGTTTTGGTTTCTTGTAGGTGAAGAAAGGAAGAAAAGAAGAAAAACGTGGCTTAAAAAGTGTGGCCAAGAGATGAGAAGTGTGGTGCAACATAGAAGGAAGAAGCAAACACTGCCCTGCCCACAATAAGGGCGGAGCACAATTCTATGCCAAGGACCAAAGGAAGCAAAAACTCTGCCCTGCCCTCCTCAAGAGCAATATCGGGCATTCATGAAAAATAATTCAAAGGAAATTGCTTCCTAGTGTTTCCTATGGGTTTCGAACCCAAGAACAAGGAGGAAAGGAGCAGCGTGTGCCTCCACCGAGTTTCGAACTTGGGACTTCACCCATTGGCAACATTGCCCTGCCCTCCACAAGGGCAGGGCAGCATTTCTTGGTGCATGGCCAGCGCACAAATTGGCACGGGCTTGAGCACTTGGCGCGCAACATGGACGCACGGGCAGCAAGGCAAGGCGCACCATGGCAACACTGTCCTGCCCTCCACAAGGGCAGGGTAGCATCCTGATGCTACACACGCAGCATACGCACGTACGAGGCTTCATCACACAATTTCCCTGCTCTGCCCTCCACAAGGGCAGGGCAGCCTCCTGGAAGCTACTTTCTCATGGGCTGAAAATTGGATTAAAAATCCAATTTAATTCATTTATTCACCAAATCAAAAGCCCATCCACATTCCAAAATCCAAGAATAGAAAGTGTATAAATAGGAGATAGTTTGATGTAATTAGGACCTTCCTTTTGATTTTTGAATTTTCACATCTTTAGACTTGATTTTTCGTTGAGAGCTTGGAACTAAGATTTTAGAGAATTGGGAAGGAAAATTGATCTCTCTTCTTCCTCGTTCTTGCTTGAGCACTTTTTACTTTTCTTGTTTGAGTCTTGGGTGTGAAAAATTGAGGAATTTCTGTCTCAATCTCCATTCAAGATCTCTTTGATTTTCCTACTGAATAATTGAGTTGAATTCAATTTCCTTTACTGCTTCAATCTTCAATTTCTCTTTAATTGCTTTGTGAACTTGGATCTGGGAAGGAAATTGAGATCTAGACTTTGCTATCTAGTCTCTGGAGTCCTGAGATCCAATTTTCCTTTTGGTTCTTCTGTTGAACCACTGCTGCAATTTAATTTCTATTTTCTGTTTGATATCTAGTTGAATTCAAATCATTTCTTACTTTGATAATTGTTGCAATTTAATTTCCCTTGCTTAAATTCTGAATTCCCAGTCCTCAAATCCCTTTTTCATTCAAGAAATTTATATTTCTTGCACTTTAAGTTACTGCAATTTACATTTCTTGCACTTTAAGTTTCAGTCATTTAATTTCTTGTTCTTTAAGATTCAGCACCTTTACTTTCAATTCTCTTTAATTTCTGCAATTCCTCCCTCTCCCTTTACATTCTCTGCTATTTACTTACTGTTGGATACAAAATCACTCAACCAATACTTGATTCACTTGACTAAATCAACCACTGAACTAAAATTGCTCAATCCTTCAATCCCTATGGGATCGACCTCACTCCCGTGAGTTTTATTACTTGATGCGACCCGGTACACTTGCCGGTGAGTTTTGTGTTGGATCGTTTTCCACACATCAACAAGGATGTTGCTCAGTATTTGAAGGAGAAAAAGGCTCAAGAGGAGACTGGCAGTACACTTGTACACGCCCCAGTAATGATGAAGGAGCCTGAAGTACAACACCTTCAGAACGTGCAAGAGGAGGCCAAGGATGAGCAACTTTCTCAATTCTTGGCAGTCTTCAAGAAGTTACAAATCATTCCTTTTGCTGAGGTGTTGGAGAAGAAGCTTCCTTGTATGACCTGTCTGAAAAGCATATTTTCAGAGAAAAAGGCCCTGAGGGGAGATAAAACTGTAGTGCTGACCAAGTAGTACAGTGCACTTGTACAAAAGAAGCTACCTCAGAAATTGCTAGATCTCGAAAGCTTCCTGATTCCCTGCACTATAGGGACCATCACATTTGAGAAGGCACTATGCGACCTTGGATCAAATATAAATCTGATGCCTCTCTCTGTGATGAAAAAGCTAGGGATTCAAAAGGTGCATCACACAAGGATCTCACTGGAGATGGCAACTAAGTCCCGGAAGTGGGCATATGGAGTGGGGGAGAATGTCCTTGTAAAGGTTGAAGACCTTTACCTCCTTGTGGATTTCATGGTATTTGATACTAGGGAGGAAAAGGATGATTCCATCATCCTAGGAACACCATTCCTAGCTACTGGGAGAGCCTTGATTGATGTAGAGAGAGGAGAGCTAGTCCTGAGAATGCATGAGGATCACTTGCTGTTAAAAATTCCTAAGCCTCAACCTCTCTCAGACAGAGGTGGTACTAGCATACAGAGCTCAGTGCTCAAGCCTTATCATTCAGTGGAAAGCCATACAGAGCCCTTGCACATCGAACCTAAGTTTGGTGTTGGGCATTCACCAACCACCATTGAAGGAGGAGGCCCCAAAAAGAAAGTAACCAAAGGCGGGAGGAACAAGAAGATTCCTACTGAAGACTTCTCACATGACATGAAAGTAGTCTTCACAAGAAGTCCAGTCATACCACACACTATGAATAGAATCCTATCTCTGGAGCATGTTGAATTAATTCATAAGAGTGCATGAAGGAGGTTCATAATAAGGAGTGAAGATCTGATCCCCTATAACCCTACTTAAAGGAGCTGTCCATCAAGCTAATGACAATAAATAAGTGCTTGTTGGGAGGCAACCCAACCATACGTATTTTATATTTTAGCATGTTTTTATCTAGGTTTTAGTTAAGTTGTTTGGGTTTGATTTCATATTAATTTATTTTATATTGATTTTCATATTTTTCCTCATTTTTCTAATGTTTGTGATCATGTATAGCACTTAGAATAGGAAAGGGACGCACAGTAGGAAAAACAGCACACCCTGGAAGATACCCCCTGGTGGCGCCAAATGCCAAGCTGGCGTTCAGCGCCTAAGAGGGGAGCAAAGAGTTGGACATTTAAAGTCCAAATGGGAGCTACCCAAGGCCAATTTTTAGTCCCCCTTGTCGTTAAACGCCACGCACAAAAAAAATTGGAGATCCCCCTGGTGGCGTTCAACGCCATCCCAGCGGCTAACGCCCACGGGGGAGGCAGCATGCAGATTTTGAATTTCAAAGCTTCCTTTGCCAATGGATAAACCCCAACCACCAAACACTCCACTACTCAATCTTATTCATTCTCTCTCCTCTTTCACCTACTTTTCCATCCAAATTCATCCATCCCATGACCTATCACTTCCCTTGATTCTCTCAACCCACCTTTTACTCCCCCAATCACCTCTCATCAATCCCATCCTTTTCTCCTCCCAACAACCCACATTCAAATTCAATTTTCCCACCCTTTCCCCCACCATAACCAAAACCCCACTTCACCCCCACCTATAAATACCCCTCACTTTATCCACTTTCACCACACCTTCACTACTCTTTCCCTCTTACTTAGTCTTCATCATACACATTCCCTTTCTTTATTTTTCCCTTCCTTCACCCCAAAGGCTAAAGTTTCTACCCCATTCCCTCTATCTCTTTCTTCTATTTTCTTTCCCTTTTCTTATTTTATATTTCTATTTTTGCTCGGGGACAAGCAAAACTTTTAAGTTTGGTGTTGGGCACTCCATTTTTCTACCTATTATATTTTACCTCCATGGCACCAAAAATCAGAGAGTCCTCAAGGAAAAGAAAGGAGAAAACCTCATTTTTGAGCCATGGGATTTCACACAATTCTTTTCCAAGGCCCATCAAGACCATTCTATGATGTGGGGAGAAAGAAGATAGGGATTCCCAAGGTCCCCTTCAAGCTACAGGATGATGTGTACTCAAAATTCATATACCAGATTCTGAGATGGGGTTGGAAAGTTCTGGCCAACCCCATGACCGAGGTTAGAGATTTGATGGTGCAGAAGTTCTACGCCAACACCTAGGTAACAAAAAAGAATGATAGAAGCGTGAACCTGGAGCCGAAGATCTGACATACTATGGTCATGAGACACATCTTGGATTTCAGCCCGGAGAGTGTGAGGGTGGCGCTATAGTTGCCAAAGCCACGAGAGGAACCGTATTCATACATTCATAGGGTCAACACTGACCAAAGGCTGGATTAAGTCCCTGCTGACATCTGCGTACCTGGAGCTTAATGGAGGAGGGTTGCTCAAGTTCGGCCTTACCAGTTGGGTAGGCTTCACTTTAGGCTAGGAGCTAGAGGATGGTTGGAGTTCATCCAATGCTCTATCATCCCTACGAGTAACCGCTCTGAGGTTACAGTCAACCGAGCAGTAATGATACCCCTCAAGAGCTTTACAGAGTAGCCGATAAGTCCTCCACCTCTGCAAGGCTGGTCTTCCCTTATCTCATTCAACGCTTAGGTGCAGCAGCTGGAGCTCACATAGAGGGAGATACCCTAATTGAAAAGGAGAGACGGATCACGAAGAAGGGTTTGGAGCATGCTAGGGAGCCCGTGCAAGGATCGCAGTAGGAGTGAGTTCCGTCGCCTCCACAAGATCTGTTGGAGATGCGTCAGGGGATGTACTTCTCTCCCGGTGACTATTGGGATCAATTGACCACATCTTTAGAGGAGCTGACATCAATAGTTAATCAGCTGAGGTTGGAGCATCAGGACCAGTCTACTCTCCTCCATCAGATGATGGAGGAGCAGAGGAGGTAGCAGTGTGACTTTGAGGAGCTTAAATGCTCCAAAGGATTTCCCGAAGGGAGCAGCAGCCACCATCACTGAGGTGGTCTAGTTTCACTCTCCTTATCTCTATTTTATTTATGCTTTTCTAGTTTTTCATTGTATTACCTGCTTTTATTCTATTTACATAATCACTCTTATGATTTTTTTTGCTTTCTAGTTTAATATTTTATTTTTGAAATATTTTTTAGATGTCTTATTGATGAGCGGATAATTTATACACTTTTTGGCATTATTTTTAGATAGTTTTTAGTAGGATCTAGCTACTTTTTAGTATATTTTTATTAGTTTTTAAGCAAAATTCACATTTCTGGACTTTACGATGAGTTTGTGTATTTTTCTATGATTTTAGGTCTTTTCTGGCTGAAATTGAGGGACCTGAGCAAAAATCTGATTCATAGACTGAAGAAGGACTGTAGATGTTGTTGGATTCTGACCTCCCTGAAATTGAAATGGATTTTTTGGAGCTACAGAAACCCAAATGGCGCGCTCTCAATTGCGTTGGAAAGTAGACATCTAGCGCTTTCTAGCAATATATAATAGTTTATACTTTGCCCGAGTTTAGATGACAGAAACTGGCGTTCAATGCCGTCTTTCTGCCCTATTCTGGCGTTAAACGCCAGAAACAAGTTGCAAGCTAGAGTCAAAAGCCAGAAACAAGTTACAAACTGGCGTTTAACTCCAAGGAAGACCTCTACATGTGAAAGCTTCAATGCTCAGACCAAGCACACACTAAGTGGGCTCGGAAGATGATTTCTACATCATTTACTTATTTCTGTAACCCTAGTAACTAGTTTAGTATAAATAGAACTTTTTACTATTGTACTAGGGAGCTTTTGGAACATCTTTGGACCATTGTTCACATTTTGGGAGGCTGGCCTTTCGGCCATGACTACCCTATTTTCACTTATGTATTTTCAATGATGGAGTTTCTACACACCATATATTAAGGTGTAGAGCTCTGTTGTTCCTCGAGTATTAATGCAAAGTACTACTATTTTCTATTCAATTCATGCTTATTCTTATTCTAAGATATCCATTCGCACACAAGAACATGATGAATGTGATGATTATGTGACACTCATCACCATTCTCACTTATGAACGCGTGATTGACAACCACTTCCGTTCTACATGAAGACAAGCTTGAATGTATATATCTTGGGTTTCTAATCAACGATTCACATCGACTCCCCTTTGACAATGGGGAATCTGAATCCGAGATTAGAATCTTCATGGTATAAGCTAGAATCCATTGGCAGCATTGTTGAGATCTGAAAAGTCTAAACCATGTCTGTGGTATTCCGAGTAGGATCTGGGATGGGATGACTGTGACGAGCTTCAAACTCGCGACTGTAGGGCGTGGTGATAGACGCAAAAGGATAGTAAATCCTATTGCTACATGATTGAGAACCAACAGCTAATTAGCCATACGATATCTGTGCATGGTATTTTTCATCCGAGACGAGAAATCCGACAGCTAATTAGCCGTTCAGAAACCGTAGAGGACCATTTTTGATTAGATGACGGGAAGTAGCCATTGACAATGGTGACACCCAACATACAGCTTGCCATGGAAAGGAGTATAAAGGATTGGATGAAGGCAATAGAAATGTAGAGATTTCGAAGGAACAAAGCATCTCCATACGCTTATCTGAAATTCCCACCAATGAATTACATAAGTATCTCTATCTTTATTTTATGTTTATTTATAGTTTAATTATCAAAACTCCATATCCATTTGAATCCACCTGACTGAGATTTATAGGATGACCATAGCTTGCTTCAAGCCGACAATCTCCGTGGGATCGACCCTTACTCATGTAAGGTTTATTACTTGGACGACCCAGTGCACTTGCTGGATAGTTGTGCGAAGTTGTGAAAAAGAGTTGAGATTACAATTGTGCATACCAAGTTGTTGGCGCCGTTGAGATCACAATTTCGTGCACCAAGTTTTTGGCACCGTTGCCAGGGATTTTTCGAGTTTGGACAACTGACGGTTCATCTTATTGCTTAGATTAGGTAATTTTCTTCTTGTTTTAACCATTATTTTATTTTCAAAAAGTTTTCAAAAATATTTTAACCATTATTTTTTCAAAAAGTTTTCAAAAAAATTATAAAATCATAAAACAAAAAAATATTTTGTGTTTCTTGTTTGAGTTTAGTGTCAAATTTTAAGTTTGGTGTCAATTGCATGTTTTTATTTTTCTTGCATTTTTCGAAAATTCATGCATTGTGTTCTTCATGATCTTCAAGTTGTTCTTGACAAGTCTCCTTGTTTGATCTTTATATTTTCTTGTTTCATGTCTTTTTTTGTTTTTCATATGCATTTTTAGTTTGTTAGTGTCTAAGCATTAAAAATTTCTAAGTTTGGTGTCTTGCATGTTTTTCTTTTCTTGAAAATTTTCAAAATTAAGTTTTTGATGTTCATCATGATCTTCAAAGTGTTCTTGGTGTTCATCTTGACATTCATAGTGTTCTTGCACGCATCATTTGTTTTAATCCAAAATGTTTATATGTTGAGTCATTTTGTGGTTTTTCTCTTTCCTCATTAAATTCAAAAAATAAAAAAAATATCTTTTCTTTATTTCACTCATGAATTTCGAAATCTTTAGGTTTACTTAGTCAAAAATTTTTAAAATAAGCTATTTCTTGTTAGTCAAGTCAAAATTTCAATTTCAAAAAAAATTTATCTTTTCAAAATCTTTTTCAAAATCAAATCTTTTCTTTTTCCTTTTATAATTTTCGAAAATTCTTTAAAATTAATTTTCAAAAATCTTTTTCTTAATTTTATCTTCTATTTTCGAAATTAATACTATCAATTAATGTTTTGATTCAAAAATTTCAAGTTTGTTACTTTCTTGTTAAGAAAGATTCAAACTTTAAATTTTAGAATCATATCTTTTGATTTCTTGTGAGTCAAGTCATTAATTCTGATTTTAAAAATTAAATCTTGTTCAAAATAAATTTCAATCATATCTTTTCAAACATATCTTTTTCAAATCATATCTTTTTCAAAATCAATTTCAAAATCTTATCTAACTTATTATCTTTCCAAAATTGATTTTCAAATCTTTTTCAATAAACTAATTGACTTTTTTGTTAGTTTTACTATTTCTTATCTCTTTCAAAACCACCTAACTACTTTTCTCTCTCTAATTTTTGAAAATTACCTTCCTATTTTTCAAAAATATTTTTATTTAACTAATTGTTTCAAATTTTTATTTTTATTTTATTCCTTTTTCTTAATTTTTGAATTTTAACTAATGATTAAGATAAAAGCAAAAATATTTTTCTTTTCTTTTCTTCTAATTTTTGAATTTCTCCTCTCTCTCATCTCTTTCTAATTATTTATTCATTTACTAACACTTCTCTTCATCTTAAGATTCGAACCCTCTCTTCTCTCTCTGTGTTTGAATTCTTCTTCTTCCTTCTTCATTCTTATTCTTCTTCTTTTCTACTCACATAAAGGAATCTCTATACTGTGACATAGAGGATTCTTCTTCTTTTCTGTTATATTCTTTTTCACACGAGCAGGAGCAAGGATAAGAACATTCTTGTTGAAGCAGATCCGGAACCTGAAAGGACTCGGAATAGGAAGCTAAGAGAAGCTAAAACACAACACTCTGAAAAGGACTTTACTGAATTTTTCAAAAAAGAAGTAGAGATGGCCGAACCCAATAACAATGGTGGATGTGCAAGGAAGATGCTTGGTGACTTTACTGCACCAAATTCCAACTTCCATGGAAGAAGCATCTCAATCCCTGCTATTGGAGCAAATAATTTTGAGCTAAAGGCTCAATTAGTTTCTCTGGTGCAACAGAATTGTAAGTTTCATGGACTTCCATCAGAAGATCCTTTTTTAGTTCTTAACTGAATTCTTACAGATTTGTGATACTGTTAAGACCAATGGAGTTGATTCCGAGGTCTATAAGCTTATGCTTTTCCCTTTTGCTGTAAGAGACAGAGCTAGAACATGGTTGGACTCTCAACCTAGAGATAGCCTAAACTCTTGGGATAAGCTGGTCACGGCTTTCTTAGCCAAGTTCTTTCCTCCTCAAAAGCTGAGCAAGCTTACAGTGGATGTTTAAACCTCCAGGCAGAAAGAAGGTGAATCCCTCTACGAACCTTGGGAAAGATACAAGCAACTGACCAAAAAGCGTCCTTTTGACATGCTTTCAAAATGGACCATCCTGGATATATTATATGATGGTCTCCCTGAATTGTCTAAGATGTCATTGGACCATTCTGCAGGTGGATCTATTCACCTGAAGAAAATGCCTACAGAAGCTCAGGAACTCATTGACATGGTTGCAAATAACCAGTTCATGTACACTTCTGAAAGAAATCCTGTGAGTAATGGAATGCCTCAGAGGAAGGAAGTTCTTGAAATTGATGCTCTGAATGCCATATTGGCTCAGAACAAAATGTTGACTCAATAAGTCAATTTAATTTCTCAAAGTTTGAACGGATTGCAAAATGCATCCAATAGTACTAAAGAAGCATCTTTTGAAGAAGAAGCTTATGATCCTGAGAACCCTGCAATGGCAGAGGTGAATTACATGGGTGAAGCCTATGAAAACACCTATAATCCCTCATGGAAAAATCATCCAAATTTCTCATGGAAGGATCAACAAAATCATCAACAAGGCTTTAATAATGGTGGAAGAAACAGGTTTAGCAATAGCAAGCCTTTTCCATCATTCTCTCAGTAACAGATAGAGAATTCTGAGCAGAGCCCCTGTAGCTTAGCAAATATAGTCTCTGATCTATCTAAGGTCACTCTAAGTTTCATGAATGAAACAAGGTCCTCCATTAGAAATTTAGAGGCACAAGTGGGCCAGCTGAGTATAAAAGTCACTGAAACTCCTCCTAGTACTAGGCCAAGCAACACAGAAGAGAATCCAAAAGGAGAGTGCAAGGCCATATCCTTACTTGGTGTGGCCGAATCTAGAGAGGAGGAGGAGGACGTGAATCTCAGTGAGGAAGACCTCATGGGACGTCCTCTGGACAAAAGGGGTTCCTATTTGAGGAACCTAAGGAATCTGAGGCTCATCTAGAGACCATAGAGATTCCATTGAACCTACTTCTACCATTCATGAGCTCTGATGACTATTTCTCCTCTGAAGAGGATGAAGATATTACTAAAGAGCAAGTTGCTAAGTACCTTGGAGCAATCATGAAGCTGAATGCCAAGTTATTTGGTAATAAGACTTGGGTGGATGAACCCCCCTTACTCACCAATGAACTGAATGACTTGGTTAGGTAGACATTACCTCAAAAGAAATAGGATCCTGGTAAATTCTTAATTCCCTATACCATAGCCACCATGACCTTTGAGAAGGCTCTGTGTGACCGGGGGTCAGGCATAAACTTAATGCCACTCTCTGTAATGGAGAAACTGGGAATCTTTGAGGTACAGGCTGCAAAATTCTCATTAGAGATGGCAGACAAATCCATGAAAAAGGCTTATAGACCGGTAGAGGACGTGCTAGTAGAGGTCAAAGGCCTTTACATCCCTGCTGATTTCATAATCCTAGACACTGGGAAGGATGAGGATGAATCCATCATCCTTGGAAGACCCTTCCTAGCCACAGCAAAAGTTGTGATTGATATGGACAGAGGAGAGTTGATCCTTCAAATGAATGAGGACTACCTTGTGTTTAAAACTCAAGGATCTCCCTCTATAACCATGGAGAGGAAGCAAGAAAAGTTTCTCCCAATGCAGAGTCAAACAAAGCCCCCACAATCAAACTCTAAGTTTGGTGTTGGGAGGCCACAACCAAACTCTAAGTTTGGTGTTGAACCCCCACATTCAAACTCTAAGTTTGGTGTTGGGAGGCCCCAACAATGCTCTGAACATCTGTGAAGCTCCATGAGAGCTCACTGTAAAGCTATTGACATTAAAGAAGCACTTATTGGGAGGCAACCCAATTTTATTTATCTGTTTTCTTTTTTTTAGGTTGATGATCATGTAGAGTCACAATAACAACTACAAAAATTAAAGAAAAATAAAAAATAGCATAAAAATAGCACACCCTGGAGGAGAAACTTACTGGTATTTAAATGCCAGAAAGGGTAGTAGAATGGGCATTTAATGCCCAGTTTGGCACAATTCTGGGCGTTAAACGGTAGAAAGAAGCACCAGACTGACGTTAAACACCAGAAAGAAGCAACAAACTCGCGTTAAACGCCAGAAACAGGTTGCAGCTTGGCATTTAATGCCAGGAAAGGAATAAAAGCTGGCATTTAACGCCAGAAACAAGCAGCAGTCTGGCGTTAAATGCCAGGATTGCACAATAGGGGCATTTTGCATGCCTAAAATGAGCAGGGATGAGAAATCCTTGACCCCTCAGGATCTGTGGACCCCACAGGATCCCCACCTACCCCACCTCTCTCTCTCCCTCTCTCCCTCACATATCTCTATAAACACTCTACCAAAAACACCACTCTTAAG
Organism: Arachis hypogaea; assembly: GCF_003086295.3. Lineage (NCBI taxonomy): Eukaryota > Viridiplantae > Streptophyta > Magnoliopsida > Fabales > Fabaceae > Arachis > Arachis hypogaea. Next base: position 85,596,268 of record NC_092036.1, on the reverse strand, counting down.
GCTATGAATAATTTCATGAATCCTTCACCTCTCTTAAATTAAAAATGTGCCTAATTACAAAAGAACAAGAAGTACTTGGATTTCAAATTTAATCTTGAAATTAGTTTAATTATTTTGATGTGGTGGCAATACTTTTTGTTTTCTGAATGAATGCTTGAACAGTGCATATTTTTGATAGTGAAGTTTATGAATGATAAAATTGTTGGCTCTTGAAAGAATGATGAACAAAGAAAAATGTTATTGATAATCTGAAAAATTATGAGATTGATTCTTGAAGCAAGAAAAAGCAGTGAATAAGAAAGCTTGCAAAAAAAAGTGGCGAAAATTAAAAGAAAAATAAAGAAAAAGAAAAAGCAAGCAGAAAAAACCAATAGCCCTTTAAACCAAAAGGCAAGGGTAAAAAGGATCCATGGTTTTGAGCATTAATGGATAGGAGGGCCCAAGGAAATAAAATTCAGGCCTGAGCGGCTAAATCAAGCTGTCCTTAACCATGTGCTTGTGTCATGAAGGTCCAAGTGAAAAGCTTGAGACTGAGTGGTTAAAGTCGTGATCCAAAGCAAAAAGAGTGTGCTTAAGAACTCTGGACACCTCTAACTGGGGACTTTAGCGAAGCTGGGTCACAATCTGAAAAGGTTCACCCAGTTATGTGTCTGTGGCATTTATGTATCCGGTGGTAATACTGGAAAACAAAGTGCTTAGGGCCACGGCCAAGACTCATAAAGTAGCCGTGTTCAAAAATCAGCATACTGAACTTGGAGAATTAATAACACTATCTAAAATTCTGAGTTCCTATAGATGCCAATCATTCTGAATTTCAAAGGATAAAGTGAGATGCCAAAACTGTTTAGAAGCAAAAAGCTACTAGCCCCGCTCATCTAATTGCGACTAAATTTCACTGATATTATGAGATTCATTGTATATTCTCTTCTTTTTATCTTATTTATTTTTAATTGCTTAGGGACAAGCAACAATTTAAGTTTGGTGTTATGATGAGCGGATAATTTATACGCTTTTTGAAATTGTTTTTAGATAGTTTTTAGTAGGATCTAGCTACTTTTTATTATATTTTTATTAGTTTTTAAGCAAAATTCACATTTCTGGACTTTACTATGAGTTTGTGTGTTTTTCTATGATTTCAGGTCTTTTCTGGCTGAAATTGAGGGACCTGAGCAAAAATCTGATTCATAGACTGAAGAAGGACTGTAGATGTTGTTGGATTCTGACCTCCTTGAACTTGAAATGGATTTTTTGGAGCTACAGAAACCCAAATGGCGCGCTCTTAAAGTATCTCTATCTTTATTTTATGTTTATTTATAGTTTAATCCCAAAACTCCATATCCATTTGAATCCGCCTGACTGAGATTTACAAGATGACTATAGCTTGGTTCAAGCCGACAATCTCCGTGGGATCGACCCTTACTCACGTAAGGTTTATTACTTGGACGACCCAGTGCACTTGCTGGTTAGTTGTGCGAAGTTGTGAAAAAGAGTTGAGATTACAATTGTGCGTACCAAGTTGTTGGTGCCATTGAGATCACAATTTTGTGCACCACTTATGTATTCTGCATCAAGCTTAAAAAGAAAAATCTATTGAAAAAGTAGTAAAATGCATAAGATCTTTAGTTATACTATGAGTTATTCTGATTACTTTGATGTGGTGGCCTTATCTCTATTTCTGAATATATGAATTAACTGTGCATATTTAATATTAGAGTTGAGTATATTAGTTCTTGAGAAACAGGAATTTAGAGAAATATTATTGATTCTCTGAAATAAGAAAAAGATTGATTCTTGAAGCAAAACAAACAGCAAAAAAGAATTGAAAAGAAAAAAATCAAAATCAAAAGAAAAAGCTCCAAGGCTTTGAGCATCAATGGTTAGGAGGGACAAAAGTGGCCGAAAAAGCTCAAAAGAGTGGTTTTCCCTAACCATATGCTTGTGGTGTGAAAGTGTCAAGTAACCCTTGAGAATGAACACTTAAAGTTGTGATACACTGTTGTTACAGAGTATGCCAAGGCTTTAAGCACCACTGTCTGGGAGAAAAGAAAAAGAAAAATTCGAACCCAAAAGGCTCCCCAGTTAAGTGCTTGTGGTGTTAATTTATCAAGTTGAGCATGAAAACAAAACACTTAGAGTCACGGCTAGACTCAAAGGTGCAAAGTACCAAAGAAAAGAAAAGATGTGTTCAAGAATCAATTAGATCCTAAAGAAGAAAATCTATAATATCATCCGAGCTCTAGTTTCAATAGATGGTAGTATTTTTGAGCTTCAATGGATAGTGAGTTGCCAAACCTATTCAAAAATAGAATATCATAAGCCCGGTTCAGTAACTAGACCTAAGCTTTATTGACAACCCTAATCTTGTGTGTTTGCTCTTCCTTGATCCTATATTGTTTTGGTTGCTTAAGGACAAGCAACTGTTTAAGTTTGGTGTTGTGATGCGTGAGTATCTTATACCCTTTTTCTAGCTATTTTTATATTATTTTTAATTATATTTTATTTACTTTTACTTTATTTAAGTGCAAAAATTACCTTTGGATGCTACTTTGAGTTTTTCTTGTGTTTTTATGGTTTTAGGTGAAATTCAGAGTAGTTTGGAGAAGCCTAGAGCAAGAAAGGAAAATGGTGGTAGTTAGGGGTGTTCATGGTTTGGTTAATCTAAAAACCAAACCAGTTTTTTGGTTAACCAAAAATATAGTATTGGTTAATAAACCAAATTGGTTTTACATGATGAAACCGGTTATTAAGCGGTTAGTAAAATTCAAAACCGGTTTTTAACCGGTTATTAAAAAAACCGGTTTTTAACCAATTTTTATATTAAAAACTGGTTTTTACCCCCAAAAAACTGATTTTTACACTCAAAAACTGGTTTTTATACCAAAAAATCGGTTTTTATACTAAAAAATTGGTTTTTATACCATAAAATTGGTTTTTACATGTAAAAATAGATTTTTACACAAAAATTTATATTTTTACATACAAAAACCCAAATTTTTTAACCTTTTTTTAATTGAATTTTTTAAATTAATTTTTTTTTCTTTCTAAATGATACGAGTAACATTTGTAAATAATGAAATCCCTTCCATTGCTTTTGTTTCTTTTTCTTTCTTATCTCTTTTCAGCATTTTCTATAAATAATTTTTTCTAATATAAATAGTTTTCTTTCTAAATGATACGAGTAACTTTTTCTTATCTCTTTCTTTCCATCTCTCTCCTTTTCTCTCCACCTCCTCTTCTCTCTTCTTTTTCTCTTTCTCTTTCTCCCCTTCCCCTCTTTCTCTCCATCCCCTCTCTTTCTCTTCCTCTCTCTCTCCCCTCTCTTCCATTTCTCTCTCCCCCATCCTTTCTCTCTCCGCTTCTCTTCCTTCTCTCTCTCCCCTATTTTTCTCTCTCCTCCTCTCTTTCTTTTCTCTTTTTAACTCTCTTCTTTTTTCTTTCTCCTCCTTTATATTCTCCTCCTCTCTCTCTTCTCTCTTGCTTTAAAGAGAAAAGGAGAAAAGATATAGAAGAGGAATAGAGATTGAGAGAAGGTTGAGAGAGAAAGAGAAAAGAGAGAGTATGAAAAGAAAGAGGAGAAGGAGAGAAAAGGACGAGAAGAGGAGGAGGAGAAAGAGAAAATAGGAGAGAGAGAAAGAAGAAAAAGAAAAAGAGATGAGTGAGAGAGAGAAAGAGAAAAAAGAAAAGAAAAGAGAGAGAGAGAGGAAGGAGAAGGGAGAGAATGGAAAAGAGAGGAGAAAGGAGAGAGATATGGGAGAGAGAGAGAAGGAGAGGAGAGGAGAGAGAGATAGAAAAAGGGGAGAGATGATTAGAGAGAGGAAGGGGAGGCGAGAGAGGAAGAGAGATGGGAGCGGGAGAAAGAGCGCAATGAGAAAGAGAGAGGCAGTGAGAAGAAGAGAGAGACAGGGAGAGAAGGAGAGAAAGAGAGAGATGGAGAGAAAAAGAGAGAGAAAAATAAAAAGGGGAAAGAGGGGGAGAAGGATAGAGAGACAAGGGAGAGAGAAAGAAAGACGAGGTGGAGAAAGAGAGAGAGGGGGGAGAGAGAGAGAGAAGGGAGAGGGGAGAGAAATAGGAGAAAAGAAGAGAGATAAGGGAAGAGAGAATAGAGAGAGGAGGGAGAGAGAGAGGATAGAGAGAGAAAAGGAGAAGACAAAGAGGAGGAAGAGAAATAGGAAAATGAGAGAGAGAGAGAGAGGAGGGAGAGAAGGGAAAAAGAGAGATAGGAGGAGAGAGAAAGAGAGAAAGAGAGAGAAAAGAAGGGGGAGAGGGAGGGAGAGAGAGAGAGAGAGAGAGAGAGAGAAAGAGTATGTAATTTGGTTTTGAAATTAGGTTTTGATTTTAATTTGGTTTTGGTTTTTGTTAACCTGTTAAAAACTGGTTTTTTTTAAATTTGGTTTTGGTTAAGCAATTTTAAAAAATATGGATATGGTTTTTAAAATTGTTTTATTAAACTGATTAACCAAAATGTGGTTATAGTTTTTTAACCAGTTAACCACATTTTTGTTTTTTTATGAACACCCCTACTGGCAGCACCCTCCCTGGGCGCTGAATGCCAACCTGGCATTTGGCGCCAGTAGGGGGCAGAGACCAAAAGCGCACTTGCTCCTATGGGCGCTCACTCCCATTGCTAACACTGAACGCCAGCAAGCAGTCCGAATTACACTCTATTGGGCCTCCAAGTGAATTTAGCATTTCTTAGCCTATTTTATTTTTCTTTTGTAATTTTTATTTACAAATAATATCTTTTAGATTTAGAATTTATTATTTTATTTTATAAAATTAGATTAGTATATAAGGAATAAGATCCACTCTTTAGAGGGCACGAAGAATCTTCTTCCTTCCACAACTTTTCAGAACCCTATTTTATTTGTATGTTATAAGCAACTAATCCTCTTGGTTAAGGTTGGGAGCTCTGTTTATTTCTATGGATTAAGATTATTATTCTTCAATTTTAATATATGGTTGATTCAATTCTAAGGTGTTGTTTTCGTTCTTAATCTTATGAAATTGGGTGGAACGGGAGTATGACTCTTTTTCTGCATGAGTTCTTGTGATTCTCGAGAGAGTTATCTCGCTTGAACTACAGCTTCAAAACACATCTCCTAAATTGCTAATTACATGAACTAATTGGGATATGTGACATATAATCCTGATAGCTTTGGGTAATTAGGGTTTTTATGGCGTTAAACTAGTTTTCTGAACTTCACCCTCTTATCTGAATTGAATGACCACGGGAGTGGCGTTTGATGAGGATTAGAGGAGACAAAATCACTAAGGAATTAGGGTTTAATCACTTACAGTTTGCCAGAAAATGAAACATTCATTATTAAAATAGTTAGTAAGAAGTTTTAATCGAGAAAGATGAACATCTCCGATACCTTAACTGTTTTTCTATATTGATTTTACACCAAATCCTTTTATTGCTTTCTTTATTTCCCCTATTTATTGTTTTATGTGTTCACACCAACAAACAACCTTTATTGTTTGCCTGACTAAGTCCAACAGGATAACTATTGCTTGCTTAGTCCGACAATTGATGACATATCATCATGTCATGTATTTTTTATGCTTTTTCATACAAGAAATTGATGATTTGTGCTTAAATATTGAATGCTTTTGTGCTTAAATGGTATATTTCTTTGATCTTTTGATTTTATAAATTTTGTAGGAAATAAGTGGAAAAAGAAGTAAAATAGCACAAAATCAGCTCAAAAGAAGAAAAAAAGGATTTTGGGCACACTTTGAAGTTGAGCACGTTTTACAACCTTAGGCCACGCTTTTAAAAGCGTGGCCCATGACCAAGAAGCCGTGCATTCATGAATGAACGCTACATTGGCTTTGGAACCTTAATGCCATCATGAAGTGTGCAGTATTAAAGCATTGGCATTACTAATAAAATGAATGAATGCATGAAGCATTTAATCATTAATGCCTTATGCATGCATGAATTAATAACTAAAGCATGCATGCATGAATGAAATAAAGGAGCTTCACGGTAATTGGCATTACAAAGCCAATGAATGCATGCCTGAATCATTTAATTATTAATGCCAATGCCAAGTGAATTTATGCAATGAACGAACGCTATAGCATGCATGTAATATTATTAATGCCATTTGCTAAGGTGTTAATGAATGTATGCATGAAACATTTAATTCCTAATGCCAATGAATGAACGCTTGGCATTGTTAATTAAAGTTAATGAAAGCATACATTAATTAAAGCCATGAAAGCATGCATGTAGTATTAGTAATGGCAACCAAGCAAGCATTCATTAAAGCAAAGATAGCCAGCATTCAAATGAATGAGCGCTACATTCATTTGATTGAACGTTTTCATGGCCCATGAAGAGAAAAGCAAAGCTTGCACAAGGCAGCAAAGTAGCGCTACGTTGGAAACTTCCAACTGTGCGCTGAGGAAATTGCAAGCATACAAGGAAATCCACAAAGTGAAACAGTCAGGGTTCGAAGAGGGAACCAAGCACCCAAGGAATAGCGCTCACTAAGGGAGCGTGACGTTCAGTAAGTGAATGTTGGAGGAGGCTAGGCAAGAAGGCTCAACACGTGACAAGGCACACAAGGCAAGAGTGAATGCTACGTTCACTTACCCAACGGAGCGCTCCACTGGAGCTGCACCAACACACCATGCCACCTTGAATCAAGCCATCCAGATCCACTCCTTTTCAAATCCAAAGCAAGCAAAATCCATTATCATCACTCAAAGGCACAAGAGACGGTGAGAATAGAAATTTCATTTGAATTGTAATTTATTTTTAATTTTATTTTTATTTTTCATTTTTTTATAAAAGCCTATAAAAAGGCATCTGTTCCATTTTAGAAGAGAGGCTGGCTCTGCTAGAGAGCAATAGGAGTAAGAGTAGAATAGAAAGCTTTCTTTGATACACTTTTAATTTTCTGCAATTGTCATTTTTCAATATTGAATTCAGTTTGTGCAAATTTCAGTTTCTACAATTCTCTGCTACACTTTTCTTCCTGCAAATTTACTTTCTACAACCTTGCATTTGAAATTGTTGAGATCCAAATTTACTTTTTCTACAAATCTGCAATTCTGTTCTTCTGAAATTTTACTTTTCCATTCACACTGAGCTTGATTTACTCTTCTTACAAGTTTAATTTTCTGCAATTGCTCTAAGTCAATATTTATTGCTTCCTTTAATTTTCAGCACCCAGCCCCCTTTACAATTACTGCAATTTACCTTTCTTGTCATTTAAGATTTTGCCATTTTACATTCCTTGCTCTTTATGTTTCTGCTCATTTACTTTCTGCAACTTAAAATTTCTTGTCATTTACATTCTGTTGCTTCAATTTTCATCCAATTCACCAATGTTAGCTTGACTAGACTAATCACTCACTAAAGTTGCTTGATCCATCAATCCCTGTGGGGTCGACCTCACTCTAAGTGAGTTATTACTACTTGATGTGACCCGGTACATTTGCCGGTGAGTTTGTGTGAAAATCTAATTTCCACTCATCAACAATCCTCGTGGGATCAACCCTCACTCATATGAGGTATTACTTGGATGACCCGGTGCACTTGCCAGTTAAGTTGTGTGAGTTCAAAATTCACGCACCAACATCGCACGAAGAGAGAGAGAGAGAGACCGGCGGGAGGAAATGCACGCAAGAAGGGAGGAAGGCACCGCGAGGAGCATCCTGCCGCTGCTGCTGTCCGTGCCATCGCCGTCACCGCTAGTCAGCATTGGAGCCATCGTTGATGCAGAGCTGTGGAGAGATAGTTCGCGAGGAGAGAGGGGACACGCGTATGGCGTCGCCGTTGCTGTCGGGTCCAGCCGCCGCTGCTGCTGATGGATTGTCGAGCCTCTGCCACCAAGAAACACCGGTGATATCGTGAACAACCACTGCCGGCAAGGGTTTTGAGTTTGGTTACATTTTTAGAGATTTTGAGAACTATATCGTCACTGCATGTAGTTACAGTCTTTGTCATCGATGTTCTGGTCACCACTGTCACTTAAGGTGGCTGCTAGGGCTGCCGCCAAACCGGTTTAGAGACTACTGCTATTTCATTTTCCTTATTATATTTAGTATCTCTGTTTCAGCAACCTCGCGTTTGTGTTCTGTTATGTGTTATTATGGTTTTCGTGATATTAATGTTTTAGGACTTAGTAACCGATGTTGCATGTCGCAATTAAAACTGACTCTGCTATTGCGAGGGTGAGTGGAACTGTGGTTACGGGTGCCGATGATTTCGGGCTAAGAGAAAAGGTTTTCGTGACGCGTTTGGTTATGGGCTCAACTTATTGAGGTAGGAGTTTTTCTAAAAACTCAAATTTATAATTTGGAATTCTTATAAATGGATATTGATGTGAGAAATACACTTTTTAGTGATTGTATAAGTCTTGTGTATTGTTTGGCTGTTTTGGATGAATATGATTGTTTGTTTGATTGGATTATTGTTTGGTTTTGCTAAACAGACGATTCCTGAATTATTTCTTTAAAGTTTTTGAAATGAGTTTGATTCGTTGAAAATAATTTGATTTTCAATCAGTTTCCTTGAGATATGAAAATGATATGAATTTTTGGAATCAGCTTGATTTTGAACTGATTTGGTCTTGAACCCATTATAAAGGATTGCAGAATATTTTGGCTAGGATCCAAAAAGGGTGTCAAAGTCCAAGTTTTAGGGGAGGTGCTACCGAAATTTTTATAAAATCTAAGACTTTGTTTTCAAATGTTAATTAGAAAATTATGAATATAAGAATTATATTATTTTACTTGAATTATTTAAGAAAATAATGAATTATGTTTTGAATTGAATTATTGAAAAGAGAATTATGATTGAGTTTTATTTCTTAAGAAAAGTATTATATTTTGAGATTGATTTAAATGAGAAAAAGGGTTTATATTTTGAATTTGATTAAAGAATCACGTTCGGAGGAGTTTTAGTATATTAAAAGGAAAATGGACTTTGATTGAATAATTCTGTTTGTGACGTTTTGCAAGAAGTCAGAGAATTGGTTTTCAAAGTGAACCTGAAGGTGGTTTTGATTTGAATGGATTGGTTTTGTTCTAAGTGATTCGATTATGAAATTTATTTCGAACTTCTATGATTTGGTTTTGATTTGATGTATGAACTTTATTTGATTGATTCAATTTAAGAAAACAATGATTTTTAAGGATCTTGAATGAATTTAATAAATTGAGAGATGGCAGATTTTCCCTTAAAGTCTTAAGACTTTACCGAGATAGTTGATAACTCCAATTTAAAAGTAGTTGAACGAATGATTTAAAAGTGGAGGATTTTGAGTCTTTTCAGGGAGGATTACCATTTGATATGATTTTGGAAGTGGTTTGGAGTTGTCGGAGAATGTTACCAAAAGCGGTTTTGGTTTGAAAGGAAATCAATTTTTGAAGAAAGGTGATTCTTGACAAGATGTGAACTGACTATATTTGTTGTTGAAATTACATGGGTATAGTTAATGAGACTGAGGACTTGAGTTTGGTTCTGATTGAGGAGCAACCTGTAAGTTGCAAGAGTGTGCCAAGCACTATATCCCTGGAAAGTGTGCCAGGTACTATGTCCTTGGGTAATGTGAGGTCTGTGGTGGAGAATCTAGCTCACATCCTTTCAGAATCACAAGAGTGTGCTGGGCACTATATCTCTTGGACCATGTGCCGAGCACGATATACCTAGGGTGTGGCCGAAAGGCGACATTCCCATGGAGATGTGTCGGGTTAGCAGTTGAACCGATAATGTGATATCACAACCAATAGGACAGACATTCATCATATGCATCTATATGACATTGTTTGGGTGTGCATATTGTAATTGATTTGCCTATGTGAATAATTATGTTTAATTCCTAATTGTTATACTTGATGTAACTACATTGATTGTGTTTGAACCTCTTTACTTGTGTTTGTGATTGAAACTGGTTGGATTGAGGTGAATTGGATGTTGATTGAGTTGTTTGGGCCTGAGTCCGTGATTGATTATGTGATGGGCCATGATTGGTTTGCATTTTTGGTTTAGTAAAGTATGAAAAATCAAACTGGTTTAGCATAGACTTAATGAACCTATGCTTGGAATATGTTGGTTATTCATACTGTCTAGGAAAACTTTCAAGATTTTATAAGAAAGGAAAAGGATTTGGATTTTGAAAAATTAATTGATATCTCTTTTAAAAATCATTTTAGATTTTTGAATGTAAACCTTTGGCTTTTGAAAGGATACATAAGACGAGAAACGATCACTGTACCTTGAATATAGTTTTATTTTACGTATCTTATTATAGCAATTCTCTAACCCTATAGTGAGAACCAGTGAGGTCGATGTTCTCACTCCCCTTTGGGTTTTTCCTTTTCGGGATATAGACGAAAAAGTCATGAAGAGTTTATTTCATTTTTTGTTTATACGATATTTTGTATTGTTTTAGATATTATGTTTTCCTCGCCTTTATCTTTACAATTTTGTAAGGGGGATAGGAATTATGATATGCATGGTTTGAATTCTGCACTTGTTCATACCCTGGGTCGAGCTACCCGACCCGAGATGTTCTACAGACAAAGCGACCGACCTCTTCAGGTCAGACTATCCGATCTCTTCTTAAAGAGCTCGGCCAAATCGACAGAAGAGCCCAGTAAAGGGCCCAAATAGAGGAGCACAACCCAGAGCCTAAGGCAGCCTAAATCTAAAGGCGGTCAGAGCCCAGAAAGATGAGGCGGTTCCCTTGAAGATAAATTGACCTCACCCAAAAGATAAGTTAAGATAAGATAAGATAACTAACTTATCTTATCTAGAAAGGTCACTCCACACCATTATAAATACACTGGAGCACCCAGGTATAACTCATACTCTGATTCTACTCAATACCTGCTTAATACCCTTGCTAACTGATGAGCGGATAATTTATACGCTTTTTGGCATTGTTTTAGTATGTTTTTAATATATTTTGGTTAGTTTTTAGTATACTTTTATTAGTTTTTACTTAAAATTCACTTTTCTGGACTTTACTATGAGTTTGTGTGTTTTTCGGTGATTTCAGGTATTTTCTGACTGAAATTGAGGGTCCTGAGCAAAAATCTGATTTAGAGATTGAGAAGGACTGCAGATGCTGTTGGATTCTGACCTCCCTGCACTCGAAGTGGATTTTCTGGAGCTACAGAAGCCCAATTGGCACGCTCTCAATGGCGTTGGAAAGTAGACATCCTGGGCTTTCCAGAAATGTATAATAGTCCATACTTTGCCCGAGATGTGATGGCCCAAACTGGCGTTGCAAATCAGCTTCAGAATTCCCAGCGTTTAACGCTGGAACTGGCATAAAAATTGGAGTTAAACGCCCAAACTGGCATAAAAGCTGGCGTTTAACTCCAGAAAAAATCTCTACACATGAAAGCTTCAATGCTCAGCCCAAGCACATACTAAGTGGACCCAGAAATGGATTTTTACGTCATTTACTCATTTCTGTATACCCTAGGTTACTAGTTCACTATTAATAGGATCTTTTGACATGGTATCTGTATCTCATGACACTTTACACGTTTCTCATTGTATCTTCTACGGCATGAGTCTCTAAACCCCATGGTTGGGGGTGAGGAGCTCTGCTGTGTCTTGTTGGATTAATGCAATTACTACTGTTTTTCATTCAATCATGCTTGCCTCCATTCTAAGATATCACTTGTTCCTAAACCTGATGAATGTGATGATCCGTGACACTCATCACCATTCTCACCTATGAACGTGTGCCTGACAACCACCTCTGTTCTACTTTAGATTGAGTGAATATCTCTTGGATTTCTTAATCAGAATCTTCGTGGTATAAGCTAGAATTTATGGCGGCATTCAAGAGAATCCGGAAGGTCTAAACCTTGTCTGTGGTATTCTGAGTAGGATTTAATGATTGAATGACTGTGACGAGCTTCAAACTCCTGAAGGCTGGGCGTTAGTGACAGACGCAAAAGAATCACTGGATTCTATTCCAACCCGATTGAGAACCGAAAGATGATTAGCCGTGCTGTGACAGAGCGCGTTGAACATTTTCACTGAAAGGATGGGTGGTAGCCACTGACAACGGTGAAATCCTACATACAGCTTGCCATGGAAGGAGCCTTACGTGCTTGAAGAAGAGGACAGTAGGAAAGCAGGGGTTCAGAATATAGAGCATCTCCAAAACCTCAACCTTTTCCCCATTACTACAAAACAAGTACTTATTTCATGTTCTTCTGCTTTTCACAATCAAACCTGATAATTATTGATATCCTGACTAAGAGTTACAAGATAACCATAGCTTGCTTCAAGCCGACAATCTCCGTGGGATCGACCCTTACTCACGTAAGGTATTACTTGGACGACCCAGTGCACTTGCTGGTTAGTTGTGCGGAATTGCAAAAGTGTGATTGCAATTTCGTGCACCAAGTTTTTGGCGCCGTTGCCGGGGATTGTTCGAGTTTGGACAATTGACGGTTTGTCTTGTTGCTTAGATTAGGACTGTTTTATTTTTGTTGGTTTAGAGTCTTTTATTTGAGTTTAGTTTCATATTTTAAGTTTGGTGTCAATTGCATGCTTTTGTTTTCTTTTGATTTTTCGAATTTGCATGTCCCTAGTCCCTTTTTGATCTTTAAAAATTCTAAGTTTGGTGTCTTCTTTTTGTTTTCCCTTAAGTTTTCGAAAATTTGTGTCTGATTTCCTAAAAATTTTAAGTTTGGTGTCATTTTGTTGTTTTTCTCTTTCCTCATTTCAAAAAAATCAAATTTTCTTCAAAATAATTTTCAATCATATCTTTTCAATTGCTAATTCCAAAATCTTCATAATTGACTAATTGATTTAGTTTTCAATTTTCCTTGATCTTATTTTAGTTTTTGAAAATTTATTTTGTTTTCCTTTTGTTTTATTTTAATTTTTTTTCGGTCAAAAAAAAATATTTTACTTTACTTGTGAATTCATATCATATTCCATTTCTCCATCATGGACCTAAGTGGAATTGAACAGTCCAGAAGGACTCTGGGGTCATATGCTAACCCCATTACAGCTGCATTTGGGAGTAGCATATGTATACCTCCCATTAAAGCAAGCATCTTTGAGCTAAATCCTCAACTCATTATCATGGTGCAGCAAAATTGCCAGTATTCCGGTCTTCCACAGGAAGAACCTACTGAGTTTCTGGCATAATTCTTACAAATTGCTGACACAGTACGTGATAAAGAGGTGAATCAGGATGTGTACAGACTATTACTATTTCCATTTGCTGTAAAAGATCAAGCTAAGAGGTGGTTGAATAACCAACCTACAGCAAGCATAAAGACATGGAAACAGTTATCAGACAAATTCATGAATCAGTTTTACCCTCCAAAAAGGATGACATAGCTAAGGCTGGACATCCAAGGCTTTAAACAAGAGGATAATGAATCTCTTTATAATGCCTGGGAGAGGTATAGAGGTATGCTAAGAAAATGCCCCTCTGAAATGTTTTCAGAGTGGGTACAGCTGGACATCTTCTACTATGGGCTTACAGAAAAAGCTCAGATGTCTTTAGACCACTCAGCTGGTGGATCTATACATATGAGGAAGACGATTGAAGAGGCTCAAGAGCTTATAGATACTGTTGCTAGAAATCAATATTTGTACTCTAGCAATGAGTTCTCTACAAAAAAAGAAGTTATGGCAGTAGCCACTGATCCTAATCCTCAAGAACAGATGGTTGAGCTTAATCAGCAATTACAACTGATGACAAAACAGTTAGCAGAATTTAAAGAAATGCTCCAAGAAACTAAAATTGCTAACAGGAACATAGAATCACAGTTGAATCAGGCAAAACAGCAGCTATCTAAACAGATAACAGAAGAATGCCAAGCAGTTCAACTGAGGAGTGGGAAGGCATTGAATAACACTGCTCAAAGTAGCAAAAAGCCAAATAAGGAACAATTGACAGAGGATAACCAAACCACTGTCCAAAATCCCTCTGAGGACACTAAGAGCCCAGAAAAGGGGGGAAAGCTGGCGTTAAACGCCCAATCTTCATCCAATCCTGGCGTTCAAACGCTAATGGGGAATCAGACACCTGAGAGTGCTGATAGTAACCCCTCTAAAAAGGCTTCTCCAACCACTTCTGTAAGGAATAAACCTGCAGCAACTAAGGTTGAAGAATATAAAGCCAAGATGCCTTATCCTCAGAAACTCCGCCAAGCGGAGCAGGATAAGCAATTTGCCCGCTTTGCAGACTACCTAAGGACTCTTGAAATAAAGATTCCGTTTGCAGAGGCACTTGAGCAAATACCTTCATATGCTAAGTTCATGAAAGAGATCTTAAGTCATAAGAAGGATTGGAGAGAAACTGAAAAAGTATTTCTCACTGAAGAATGCAGTGCAGTCAATCTGAAAAGCTTACCAGAAAAGCTTCAAGATCCAGGAAGCTTTATGATACCATGCACATTAGAAGGTGCTTGCACCAAGACAGCCCTGTGTGACCTTGGAGCAAGCATCAATCTAATACCTGCATCCACTATCAGAAAGCTTGGGTTGACTGAAGAAGTCAAACCAACCCGGATATGCCTCCAACTTGCTGATGGCTCCATTAAATATCCATCAGGCATAATAGAGGACATGATTGTCAAGGTTGGGCCATTCGCCTTTCCAACTGACTTTGTGGTGCTGGAAATGGAGGAGCACAAGAGTGCAACTCTCATTCTAGCAAGACCTTTCCTAGCAACTGGACGAACTCTCATTGATGTACAAAAAGGGGAAGTAACCCTGAGAGTCAATGAGGATGAGTTCAAGTTGAATGCTGTAAAAGCTATGCAGCATCTAGACACACCAAATGACTGCATGGGCGCTGACATTATTGACTCTCTGGTGGAAGAGGTCAATATGACTGAAAGTCTAGAATCAGAGCTAGAGGACATCTTCAAGGATGTTCAGCCTGATCAGGAAGAACCAGAGGAAACAAAGGAATTTTTGAAAATTCCTCAGGAGGAGGATAAGCCTCCCAAACCTGAACTCAAACCACTACCACCATCCCTGAAGTATGCATTTCTGGGAGAAGGTGACACTTTTCCAGTGATTATAAGCTCTGCTTTAAATCCACAGGAAGAGGAAGCACTGATTCAAGTGCTAAGGACACACAAGACAGCTCTTGGGTGGTCCATAAGTGATCTTAAGGGCATTAGCCCAGCAAGATGCATGCACAAGATCCTATTGGAGGATAATGCCAAACCAGTGGTCCAACCACAAAGGAGGCTAAATCCAGCCATGAAGGAGGTGGTGCAGAAAGAGGTCACTAAATTACTAGAGGCTGGGATTATTTATCCTATCTCTGATAGCCCCTGGGTGAGCCCTGTCCAAGTTGTCCCCAAAAAGGGAGGCATGACAGTAGTTCATAATGAAAAAAATGAACTGGTTCCTACAAGAACAGTCACAGGGTGGCGTATGTGTATTGACTACAGAAGGCTCAATACAGCCACCAGAAAGGATCATTTTCCTTTACCATTCATAGACCAAATGCTAGAGAGACTAGCTGGTCATGATTATTACTGCTTTTTGGATGGCTATTCAGGTTACAACCAAATTGTAGTAGATCCTCAAGACCAAGAGAAAACAGCATTTACTTGCCCTTCTAGCGTGTTTGCCTACAGGAGGATGCCTTTTGGTCTGTGTAATGCTCCTGCAACCTTTCAGAGATGCATGCTATCCATCTTCTCTGATATGGTGGAAAAATTCATGGAAGTCTTCATGGATGACTTCTCAGTATATGGAGACTCATTCAGCTCCTGTCTTAACCACCTAGCACTTGTCCTGAAAAGGTGCCAAGAGACTAACTTGGTTTTAAACTGGGAGAAATGTCACTTTATGGTGACTGAAGGAATTGTCCTTGGACACAAAATTTCAAGCAAGGGAATAGAGGTGGATAAGGCAAAGGTAGAGGTAATTGAAAAATTACCACCACCTGCCAATGTTAAGGCAATCAGAAGCTTTCTGGGGCATGCAGGATTCTATAGGAGGTTTATAAAGGATTTTTCGAAAATTGCAAAACCTTTGAGCAACCTGCTAGCTGCTGACACACCATTTGTGTTTGACACACAATGTCTGCAGGCATTTGAGACCCTGAAAGCCAAGCTGGTAACAGCACCAGTCATCTCTGCACCAGACTGGACATTACCATTTGAACTAATGTGTGATGCCAGTGACCATGCCATTGGTGCAGTGTTGGGACAGAGGCATAACAAGTTTCTGCACGTCATTTATTATGCCAGCCGTGTTCTAAATGATGCACAGAAGAATTACACAACCACAAAAAAAGAGTTACTTGCAGTGGTCTATGCTATTGACAAGTTTAGATCCTATCTAGTGGGATCAAAGGTGATTGTGTACACTGACCATGCTGCTCTTAAGTAGTTACTCACAAAGCAGGATTCAAAATCCAGGCTTATAAGATGGGTGTTGCTTCTGCAAGAGTTTGATATAGAAATAAGAGACAGAAAAGGGACAGAGAACCAAGTAGTTGATCATCTGTCTCGAATAGAACCAGTAGCTGGGGCGTCCCTCCCTTCTACTGAGATCTCTGAGACTTTCCCAGATGAGCAACTCTTTGCCATTCAGGAAGCCCCATGGTTTGCAGATATTGCAAATTATAAAGCTGTGAGGTTCATACCACAGGAGTACAGCAGAGTGCAAAGAAAGAAATTAATTTCAGATGCCAAGTACTACCTATGGGATGAGCCATATTTCTTTAAGAGATGTGCAGACGGAATGATCCGCAGATGTGTACCCAGAGAAGAAGCACAAAGGATCCTATGGCATTGCCATGGATCACAGTATGGGGGACATTTTGGAAGTGAGCGAACAGCCACTAAGGTCCTCCAATGTGGTTTCTACTGGCCTACTCTCTATAGAGATGTCCGAGAGTTTGTGCGTAACTGTGACAGTTGCCAAAGAGCTGGCAACTTGCCTCACGGATACGCCATGCCTCAACAAGGGATCTTAGAGATTGAGTTGTTTGATGTATGGGGAATTGACTTTATGGGTCCATTCCCACCATTATACTCAAACACTTACATTCTGGTGGCAGTGGACTATGTATCTAAATGGGTAGAAGCAATTGCTACACCCACCAATGATACTAAAACCGTGCTGAAATTCCTCTAGAAACACATCTTCAGCAGATTTGGTGTTCCCAGAGTCATAATCAGTGATGGGGGTACTCATTTCTACAATAAACAGCTTTACTCTGCTATGGTCCGATATGGAATTAGCCACAAAGTGGCAACCCCGTATCATCCACAGACAAATGGGCAAGCTGAAGTCTCTAACAGAGAGCTAAAAAGAATCCTAGAACGGACTGTAATAGCCCGAAGAAAGGATTGGGCAAAGAGCTTGGATGATGCTCTGTGGGCATACAGAACAGCATTCAAGACTCCAATAGGAACCTCACCATACCAACTTGTGTATGGCAAGGCCTGTCATCTGCCCGTGGAACTGGAACATAAAGCCTACTGGGCAACCAGATTCCTAAACCTGGATGCTACGTTAGCTGGTGAAAAGAGATTACTCCAGCTAAATGAGCTAGATGAATTTAGACTCAGTGCCTTTGAAAATGCAAAGATTTATAAGGAAAAGGCAAAGAAGTGGCATGACAAGAAGTTGTCATCCAGAGTCTTTGAGCTAGGACAAAAAGTTCTGCTCTTCAACTCTAGGCTCAGATTGTTCCCAGGAAACTTAAATCCCGCTGGAGGGGTCCGTATGTGATTACAGGAGTATCACCATATGGATATGTTGAGCTTCAGGATAATGATTCTGACAAGAAGTTCATTGTTAATGGACAAAGGATCAAGCATTATCTTGAAAGCAATTTTGAGCAAGAATGCTCAAAACTGAGACTTGAGTGATTCTCAGTGAAGGTCCAGCTAAAGACAATAAAAAAGCGCTTGCTGGGAGGCAACCCAGTGATTAGCAGGGTATCTGTTCTGTTTAATCAAGGTTGATACATATTCTAAAAGGGCAATTATCAAAATTGAAGGAATTCACAGAGTTACAGAAGGATTCAGTGCAAAAAGCAGAGAAAAAGAGCTTGCTGGCGAAAAAATGCCAGTAAGGGGTATTTTGGGCGTTAAACGCCTGAATGGGCACCATTCTGGGCGTTTAACGCCAGGTGTGCAGCATCCTGGGCGTTTAGCAAAACGCCCAATGATAAAGGGATTTCTGGCATTTAACGCCAGCCAGGGTACCTGGCTGGGCGTTAAACGCCCAAATTGGCCAACAAATGGGCGTTAAACGCCCAGAATGGTATCCATTCTGGGCGTTTAACGCCAGAAAGGCAGGGGGAGGAGATTTTGTTTCCCACTTCAAATTTTTTCAAACTTTCTTGTTTTGATCCATATTTTTTTGCATGAACACATTACAAACTTTCATCATTCACCTTCCAATTTCAAAAATTAAAATCTTCTTCAAATCTATTTCAAATCCTTTCCTAGGCTCTTTCAAAAACTCAATTATCTCCTTAAATTTTTTCCATATCTTCTCAAATCTCCCTCAAATTTTTGAAAACCTCTCTTCCTCTCCTATTTAAACACGTTCGGCCACCCCCCTTTCCCCACACCATTCAAATTTTCTCTCCTCCTCTCTCCCTTCTTTCCTTTCTTTTGCTTGAGGACAAGCAAACCTCTAAGTTTGGTGTGCTTTTCCGTGATCACTAAGCCAAGATTCATCAAGATCATGGCTCCTAAGGGAAAACAAACTAATTTAAGAGGAAAGAAAGAGAATAATCCAAAGAATCTTTGGAATCAAGAAAAGTTCTTAACTAAAGAACATGAAGACCATTATCACAAAATAATGGGTCTGAGGTCAGTGATCCCGGAAGTTAAATTCGATCTGAAAGAAGATGAATATCCGGGGATCCAAGAGCAAATTTGAAACAGAGGATGGGAAGTTCTAACCAATCCTGAGATAAAGGTTAGAAGAAATATGGTTCAGGAATTCTACTCAAATCTGTGGCTGACAGATAAGCAGAGAATGACTGTAACTGCTTTCCATACTTATAGAACCATGGTCAGAGGGAAAGTTATCTACTTCCATCTGGACAAAATAAGAGAGGTCTTCAAATTGCCTCAATTGCAAGATGATCCTGAATCCTTTAATAGGAGAATGGTGAGAGCAAATAAGGGGTTGGATCATGTTCTAGAGGACATTTGTCTCGCTGGAACTAAGTGGATAACCAATTCAAAAGGTGTCCCAAACCAACTCAAGAGGGGAGACCTCAAACCAATTGCAAGAGGCTGGCTAGACTTTATTGGGCGTTCTATATTGCCCACTAGCAACCGTTCTGAGGTCACCATCAAGAGAGTAGTGATGATTCATTGCATTATGCTTGGAAAAGAAGTGGAGGTTCATCATCTGATTGCTTGTGAGATCTACACAATTGCAAATAAGAATTCCACTGAAGCCAAACTGGCTTACCCAAGCTTGATCTCCTTGCTCTGTAAAGAGGCTGGGATGAAGATGGGAGTAGATGAATTCATACCCATTGAACATCCAATCACCAAGAAGTCAATGGAAGGACAAATGCAAGACAACTCTATCAAAAAGAGGGCGCAGGAGTTCCTACCTAAATTTCCTGAAATTGACTACTGGGCCAGCCTAGAAGCATCTATCACCAAGTTGCAAAAAACTATGGAGCAACTTAAGGAAGAACAGCAGAATCAGAACTGCATGCTCTGCAAATTGCTGAAGGAACAAGAGAAGCAGGGGCGTGAACTTCAAGAGTTGAAACGCCAAAAGTTCTCCCCTCAATTTGAGGGAGCATCCACTTCTCAAAATCAAGGTTGTTGAGTCCTAACTCTGTGATAACCTCTATCATTAGGAGCCTATTTAAATTTTTGTTTTCTATTCCTACTAGTCTCATCTTATATCTATTTTTGAGTCTTGTTCTTAATTCATAATTAATAAAATTTAAAGTTCATGTCTTAAAGCTATGAATGTCCTATGAATCCATCACCTCTCTTAAATGAAAAGTGCTTTAATCACAAAAGAATAAGAAGTACAGGATTTCGAATTTATCTTTGAAACTAGTTGAATTAGTTTGATGTGGTGACAATACTTTTTGTTTTCTGAATGAATGCTTGAACAGTGCATATGTATTTTGAATTTGTTGTTTTAATAATGTTAAAATTGTTGGCTCTTGAAAGAATGAGGAAAAAGAGAACTGTTATTGAGGATCTGAAAAATCATCAAATTGATTCTTGAAGCAAGAAAAAGCAGTGATTCAAAAAAAAAAAAAACGAAAAAAATTTTAGAAGAAAAAGAAAGAAATAAAGTTGTGATCCAAGGCAAAAAGAGTGTGCTTAAGAACCCTGGACACCTCTAATTGGGGACTCTAGCAAAGCTGAGTCACAATCTGAAAAGGTTCACCCAATTATGTGTCTGTGGCATGTATGTATCCGGTGGTAATACTGGAAAACAGAGTGCTTTGGGCCACAGCCAAGACTCATAAAGTAGCTATGTTCAAGAATCATAATTCTTAACTAGGAGAATCAATAACACTATCTGAGTTCTGAGTTCCTATGGATGCCAATCATTCTAAACTTCAAAGGATAAAGTGAGATGCCGAAACTGTTCAGAAGCAAAAAGCTACTAGTCCCGCTCATCTAATTGGAGCTAAGTTTCTTTGATATTTTGCAGTCTATAGTATATTCTCTTCTTTTTATTCTATTTTGATTTTCAGTTGCTTGGGGACAAGCAACAATTTAAGTTTGGTGTTGTGATGAGCGGATAATTTATACACTTTTTGGCATTGTTTTAGTATGTTTTTAGTATATTTTGGTTAGTTTTTAGTATACTTTTATTAGTTTTTAGTTAAAATTCACTTTTCTGGACTTTACTATGAGTTTGTGTGTTTTTCTGTGATTTCAGGTATTTTCTGGCTGAAATTGAGGGTCCTGAGCAAAAATCTGATTCAGAGGCTGAAAAGGACTGCAGATGCTGTTGGATTCTAACCTCCCTGCATTCGAAGTGGATTTTCTGGAGCTACAGAAGCCCAATTGGCGCACTCTCAACGGCGTTGGAAAGTAGACATCCTGGGCTTTCCAGCAATATATAATAGTTCATACTTTGCCCGAGATGTGATGGCCCAAACCGGCGTTGCAAATCAGCTTCAGAATTCCCAGCGTTTAACGCTGGAACTGGCATAAAAATTGGAGTTAAACGCCTAAACTGGCATAAAAGCTGGCGTTTAACTCCAGAAAAGGTCTCTACACATGAAAGTTTCAATGCTCAGCCCAAGCACACACTAAGTGGACCCAGAAGTGGATTTTTACGTCATTTACTCATTTCTGTATACCCTAGGTTACTAGTTCACTATTAATAGGATCTTTTGACATGGTATCTGTACCTCATGACACTTTACACGTTTCTCATTGTATCTTCTACGGCATGAGTCTCTAAACCCCATGGTTGGGGGTGAGGAGCTCTGCTGTGTCTTGATGGATTAATGCAATTACTACTGTTTTTCATTCAATCATGCTTGCCTCCATTCTAAGATATCACTTGTTCCTAAACCTGATGAATGTGATGATCCGTGACACTCATCACCATTCTCACCTATGAACGTGTGCCTGACAACCACCTCCGTTCTACTTTAGATTGAGTGAATATCTCTTGGATTTCTTAATCAGAATCTTCGTGGTATAAGCTAGAATTGATGGCGGCATTCAAGAGAATCTGGAAGGTCTAAACCTTGTCTGTGGTATTCTGCTGAGTAGGATTCAATGATTGAATGACTGTGACGAGCTTCAAACTCCTGAAGGCTGGGCATTAGTGACAGACGCAAAAGAATCACTGGATTCTATTCCAACCCGATTGAGAACCGACAGATGATTAGCCGTGCTGTGATAGAGCGCGTTAAACATTTTCACTGAGAGGATGGGAGGTAGCCACTGACAACGGTGAAACCCTACATACAGCTTGCCATGGAAGGAGCCTTGCGTGCTTGAAGAAGAAGACAGTAGGAAAGTAGGGGTTCAGAAGATAGAGCATCTCCAAAACCTCAACCCTTTTTCCATTACTGCAAAACAAGTACTTATTTCATGTTCTTCTGCTTTTCACAATCAAACCTGATAATTATTGATATCCTGACTAAGAGTTACAAGATAACCATAGCTTGCTTCAAGCCGACAATCTCTGTGGGATCGACCCTTACTCACGTAAGGTATTACTTGGACGACCCAGTGCACTTGCTGGTTAGTTGTGCAGAATTGCAAAAGTGTGATTGCAATTTCGTGCACCACTAACTTAAGCATCGGAGTCCCTTGCAGGTACCCCCCACCCTCCGGGGATGAAGTATCAGCACCATCACCAAGTCCAACAAGTCGGACACGGTGGCTCCAGCCACCATCATCAAGTCGGACACAACAGCTCCGACCAGCACAGAAGATCTCGTCCAAGATCGACCTACAGTTTCAGGTAACCCTCGGAACATTGGCGCCATTGCCGGGGAACATGGAAGTCATCCCACCACCATGGCGGACAACCATGACAATGACCACGATTCAGATCTAGAGGATAGAACGCCGCACAAAAATGCGGACACTACACCAAAGGATACTCCTCAACTTAACAACAAAAAGGATTCTCCAAATACGGGAGCCATGGAGGCGCTTCAAGACCGTTTAAAACAACTGGAAGAAGAAGCCCTACATCAATGAGAGGCTGAGAAAGACCTACAATGGGAGATAAAGCGACGCCGGGAATTGGAGGACAAACTCCTAAAACTCGAAGCCGATCTCAAGGCCAAAGCTAATCGATCCTCTCATGAGGATAGCTCCTGCAAGGACCAAGATCCATTCACCAAAGAGATCATGAAAGCTAAAGGTCCCAAAGGACTTCAAAGCTCCAGACATGACCCCGTACGACGGCACATCAGATCCAAGCCATCATCTTAGCAATCTCAGAAGCAGGATGTATTTCACGGAGGCCTCAGATGCAATCCGTTATTCTCCATCCAGAAGGACAAAGCCAAACACGTACCGAGCCTATTAGGGATCAAGCAAGGAGATCGAGAGAGCCTTCGCAATAACATGGAAAGATTCAACAAAACATGTATGGGCATACAAAGCTTACCAACGGAGGCCGCCATCATGGGACTCATCAATGGCCTACGAGAGGGACCTTTCAGCCAATCTATATCAAAAAAGTACCCGACCTCCTTAGACGAAGTGCAGGAGTGGGCAGAAAAGTATATCAACATGGAGGAAAACGCTCGGTTAAGAGAAACCTCAAAATCGGGGGCCTCCTACCGAGACAAAGACAAGGAACCCAAAAGAAAAGAAGATCGACAAGGGGAGAAAATCAAAAGTTACCATAACTACACCCCTCTCAGGCATCCCTGGTCGAGATATACAAAGAAGTCTGCCATACGGAAAAAATCCCCCCAGCACGGCCGCTCAAAGGCAAAAGGGGAGGAGGAAACCGAAAGGAATATTGTGAATACCATCAAGTCCGAGGACACTCTACAAACGAATGCTTCGACTTAAAAAATATCATAGAAAAATTGGTGAGAGAAGGAAAATTAGATCGATTCCTGGCCACCCGAGATGATCAAAGAAAGAGACGAAGGGATGAAGATACCGAACGAACAGAACAATCACCTCGGACACCAGAAAGACATGTTCACATGATACACGGCGGATTCACAGCAAGAGGGATCTCCAAATCCTCTCGCAAAAGATATCTCAAAGAAGTATATCATGTTAAAGAAGAGGAGAAAGCACTCAACATTCCGGCAATAACATTCACTAAAGAGGACGCATCTGGCATCATCACAGAACACGATGATCCCATGGTTATCACCGTTATATTGGCAAACGCCAACCTACACCGCACATTAATAGACTAAGGGAGTTCTGCCGACATCTTATTCAAAACAGCCTTTGATAAACTTGGCTTGGAAGAAAAAGAACTTAAAGCATATCCAAACAGCCTGTTTGGGCTTGGAGATACCTCGATTCGACCACTCGGATACATACCACTACATACAACCTTCGAAAAAGGGGACCAATCCAGGACCTTCAAAATAGACTACATCGTAGTCGATGTAAGTTCAGCTTACAACGCTCTCATAGGACGGACAACACTCAATCAACTTGGTGCAATAGTCTCGACCCCACACCTATGTATGAAGTTCCCAACCCCAAAAGGGATAGCCACGATAAAAGCAGACCAGAAGATGGCACGTCGCAGTTATAACGAAAGCCTAAACCTCAAAGGCAAAGGATAAGAGTTCCATACAATCGAGCTGGGCGGAGTTCACCGACGAGAAGAACTTTGTCCCCAGCCAGAAGGCGAGATAGAAAAGATTCAGATCGGGGATACCTTGGAAAAAACAACCAATATCGGCACAATCCTAAAAGGAGATTTAAAAGAATTACTAATACAATTCTTGCGAGATAACATCGATCTCTTCGCATGGAAAGCCGCAGACATGCCAGGCATAGACCCTAAGCTAATGTGTCATAAGTTGGCAGTTTATCCAGGATCTCGACCGGTGCAACAGAGACGAAGAAAACTTGGGCCAGAGCGATCCCAAGCTGTGGACGAGCAAGTAAAGGCACTACTGGAAGCCGGATTCATAAGAGAAGTCAAATACCCGCTATGGCTAGCCAACGTTGTCTTGGTGAAAAAATCAAATGGGAAGTGGCGAATGTGCACCGCTTACACCGATCTCAACAAGGCTTGTCCAAAAGATCCATACCCACTCCCAAGTATTGACGCTTTAGTAGATGCTTCCTCTGGATACAAATATCTCTCGTTTATGGACGCATACTCGGGATACAATCAAATCCCCGTGTATCCACCAGATCAAGAAAAGACATCGTTCCTAACACCGAAAGCAAACTACTGCTACATCGTGATGCCTTTCGGTCTTAAGAACGCAGGAGCTACTTATCAAAGGCTAATGAATAAAGTCTTCTCAGATCACATCGGAAAAATCATGGAAGTTTATGTGGACGACATGTTGATAAAGACACAAAGCGAAGATACATTATTATCCGACCTGACTCAAGTGTTTTACACCATAAGGAAGCACAACATGCGGCTCAATCCCGCAAAATGCACCTTCGCAGTAGAAGCAGGCAAATTCTTAGGCTTCATGCTCACACAAAGGGGAATTGAAGCAAATCCAGACAAATGTCAAGCCATACTCAACATGAAGAGCCCAACCTGTGTCAAAGAAGTACAACAACTCAATGGGAGGTTGGCCGTCCTATCCCGATTCTTAGCAGGAGCTACGATAAGATCTCTCCCCTTCTATGCTACTTTAAGAAAGGGAAAATAGTTCGAATGGACGACAGAATGTGAACAAGCCTTCCAAGACTTCAAGGAGTTCTTAGGACGGCCACCTATCCTATCTCGACCACAAGAAAGAGAACCGCTCATATTATATCTCGCAGTAGGGAGCCGGGCAATAGCCTCGGTGCTAGTCAGAGAAGACGAAAATGGGCAAAAACCTGTCTACTTCATTAGCAAAGCACTACAGGGATCCGAGCTGAACTACCAGAAAATAGAAAAATTTGCCTATACCCTCATCCTAACATCTCGACGACTCCGCCCGTACTTCCAGGCCCATAAAAGGAATATTATAGAAAACAGATCTGGCAGGCAAAATTCTACAATGGGCAGTCGAGTTGTCAGAGTTTGTCCTCCAATATGAAGCTCGAACGGCCATCAAATCATAGTATTTGGCCGACTTTATCGCAGAATTCATAGATGCCCTAGAAACCCCCACAGAATGGAATCTTTATGTGGATGGTTCTTCAAATAAAACTTGAAGTGGTGCAGGCGTGATAATAGAAAGTGACCAAGAAACCCAAGTTGAGTTCTCCCTCAAGTTCGGGTTCCCGGCCTCAAACAACCAGGCAGAATATGAAGCATTACTAGCCGGTTTGAAGTTGGATAAAGAGGTCGGAGCTCAAAAACTCAACATTTACAACGATTCACAAGTGGTCACATCACAAATAACAGGGAGCTACCAAGCCAAAGATCCCACCATGAAAAAATATTTGGATAAAATCAAGGAACAGCTCAGACAAATCGGGGAGTATAAAATCTGCCACATAGCCCGGGAACAAAACGCTCGAGCTGATGCACTCTCAAAACTAGCCAGCACCAAACCAGGGGGCAACAATAGGAGCCTCATCCAGGAAATGTTACAAAACCCGTCAATCTCGAAAGAAGAAAAAGTCCTGACTATAACAAGTCAGGACCAAGGATGGATGACCCCCAAAATCAACTACCTCAAAACAGGAACGCTCCCCACAGAAGAAAAGGAGGCAAAGAGGTTAAAAAGGGAAGGCACAGTACTACACCATCATAAACAACATCCTGTACAAAAGAGGAATCTCAACACCTTTACTAAAATGCGTGCCGACCTCCAACACAAGGGAAGTGCTAGAAGAAATACACGGCGGTATTTGTGGCAATCATCTCAGAGCACGAGCTCTGCCAAAAAAGTACTCCGGGCGGGATTTTATTGGCCAACTCTACAGAAAGAAGCTACAGAATTTGTAAAGACATGTCCACCATGTCAGAAACATGCCAACTTTCACATCACCCCGCCAGAAGAGCTCATTAGCGTGACCTCGCCTTGGCCATTTGCAAAATGGGGACTCGATCTTCTCGGCCCTTTCCCACAGGGATTAGGACAAGTTAAATTCCTCATAGTAGGGGTAGATTACTTTACAAAGTGGATTGAGGCAGAGCCCCTAGCCAATGCCACCGCTCAGAGAAGCCGGAAATTCTTATATAGAAACATTGTCACAAGGTTCGGGGTTTCATATTCTATAACCACAGACAATGGCACCCAATTCATAGACGCAGGCTTCAGAAAATTAGAAGCCGACTTGAATATAAAGCACCAGTATACCTCTGTCGAACATCCACAAGCCAATGGACAGGCCGAAGCTGCCAACAAAGTCATATTGGCAGGGTTAAAACGAAGACTACAAGATGCAAAGGGAGCCTGGGCAGAGGAGCTTCCACAGGTTCTATGGGCATATCGAATGACGCCACATTCCACCACAAAGGAATCCCCTTTCAGATTAGTATACGGAATGGAGGCAATGATTCCAGTAGAAATTGAAGAAGGATCGCATAGAGTAGTCCATTATAATGCGGGAGCAAACTTCCAACTTCAGAGGGAAGAACTCAACCTACTACCTGAAATCCAGGAAAGAGCTCAGATTAGAGAAGAAGCTCTAAAACGTCGAATGGCTTCCAGATATAATCAATGGGTAGTGCCAAGAAGTTTCACTGAGAACGATCTCATCTTAATCCGAAACGACATTGGAACAACTCGGCCCGGAGAAGGAAAGCTGGCAGCAAACTGGAAGGGACCCTACCGAGTCATAGAAGTGCTTGGGAAGGGCTACTACCGACTGTCCGAACTCGAGGGACGAGAGCTTCCCAGATCATGGCACGTCTGTAACCTAAGAAGGTACTACAGCTAGAAAAGGCAACGGATCTCATTAGTGGATGTGCTCTTTTTCCTGAAAAGGTTTTTTACTGAGGCACCATGTTGAGATCCAGGTCATGCCCGACTTAAAGTGATAAGAAAATTCCCACATATATATATTTGCATTTTTTCTTTGAATAAAGTTTATTTAGATATTCTACAAAGAATCCAAGACGCATTAATCTGAAGTATTCACCGTCCGGTTATAAAGCGATAGGTCGGCAGAAAGTGAAAAACAATTTCACTGCACGACCATGATAAAGATAAATCGTCCGATAAAGGTGAAAATGTGATTCACCCAAAGGACGATCTAAAGATGCCAACCACTTTCTACAAATCGGCAAAGGTGAACACAGAATAATGTAAGAAGTTATCGTAAGCAATCCAAAGAAGAACCTGACGAGGTCTTATAGATAGCTAAAATAATAACTTAAAGGCTGGCCGACGCTCACAAGTCAGACCAAGTCAACCCAAGTTATAAGTAAACCCTGGAAAGAGGTATGGCCAACCCTATTAAAGAGGATTACTTCAACTTAGAAGGGTCTGACATAACAAAGTCAGCCCAAAATAAAAAGTTATACAAGTAGTCCCTGGAAAGAGATCTGACAATGATCCAAGAAAGAGGACTACAAAAAATAACTTAAAGGAGACCGACATAACCAAGTCGGACTCCTACCACTAAAAGTTATACAAGTAGTCCCTGAAAGAGATCTGACAAAGATCCAAGAAAGAAGACTACAAAAAATAACTTAAAGGAGACCGACATAACCAAGTCGGACTCCTACCACTAAAAAGTTATACAAGTAGTCCTAGAAAAAGATCTGACAAAGATCCAAGAAAGAGGACTACCAAAAATAACTTAAAGGAGACCGACATAGCCAAGTCGGACTCCTATCACTAAAAAGTTATCAAAGTAATCCCTGAAAGAGACCTGACAAAGGTCCAAGAAAGAGGATTACAGAAATAACTTAAAGGGGGACCAGCGCAAAAGAACCACAAAAAAAAAAGTTGGACCCATAAGTCAAAACCTCAAAGGATCCAAGCTACAAACAATAAAACAAAGTAATATGAGGAGGTCGAGATACAAGATTTCAAACGTCAGTAGAAAACTGAAAAGATGCCAAGTCAAAAAACTACCTCTATTACTCCACAAAAGTTATAAGGCCCCGGAACAGCGGCCTTCAACACCTGCTAAAAATAGCGAGCTACTTTTTGTTTTTCAAAATAAAGTTGCTAAAACAAGCAACTAGAAACCGTCAGCAAATCAAACAACGTTTTAAAAAGCCCACAAGCCGAGCCAACTACATAAATATCTAGAAAGAGATCAGCAAGCATCAGGAGCCTTCTTGGCATCATCAGGACAAGGAGAAGGAGGACGAGTCTGAATAGACACGGCATCTATAGTTCCATCCTCCCAGTTCAGAACCTGGCAATCCGAATCAGGTGCAACCGGAGGAACAGAAGAGGTCGACACTTTGGCAGAGGACACAGGAGAAGGATCAGCATCATCATCACCATCGTCATCAGGGACAATCCTGCCATCCCTGACAACATTGTCCAGGCTGAAAGGGGTGAGATCAGCCTTGGGAGCAATGACCCGAACTTGCTCCTTCAAGTTCTCGTAAGCAGCAGTCATGCTACCAACGAGATGACCCTGGAGCTCAGAATAATCTTCCTGGGCATTATTCAACTCCTCCCTCAGGCGCATCACCTCCCGATAAGTCGTAACGTAACTCTCCTTATGCATCAAGGCTGTGTCCTCGGCCAACCTCAAAGAAGCCGCCAGTGAAAGGGAACTCGCCTTCTCATTCTCTCGATCCTTCTCCAACTTGGTCACCTTTAATTCAAGCTCCTCCTTCAGTCCCTTCATCCGGTCAAACTCCTGCTTTGCCTCCTCCACAAATGCCTTGGTAGCATGGAGAGGAAGATTTTGAGCAGTGAGGTATATAGCAGCCGCCTTAAACGCTATCTGTACGTGATTTCGGGCCATAAATTCCAAATGATGAAGGATGGACACATCGTCCATTGAGAGGGTACCATAGGGACCGATTTGCTGATCTACAAACTCAATGGCATTGAAATTAGGGGCATTGAGGTCAAAGGGCTCAGCCGTCTTTTGCTTCATACTTGAAGGGGCAGCAGATGGAGCGGCAGAAGTAGGATGAGGATCCATCAAGCAGACCCGAGGTGTTGGGATCACCTTTTTCACCCCGGGGGAACTCGGCACTGATGGCTTCTCGCGCACTTGGGAGGACCCCTCCCCAGCCGTCTTAGCAGCAATATTTCTGGCAACAGTCGCCTTCTGCGCCCTCTTAAAAGCTTTCATAGATTCGTTATTCTTCATTGCCTCTATAAATAAAACAGAAAGTTACGCTACAAGTCGGACAAGTCGGAAAGACAGCTACAAGCAATATAAACAGATAAGAAAGGAAACACAAAATACCTAGCTCAGTTTGAAGAAGAGAGGGATTGTTTAGAAATTTCTTTGTGTCAAGATGGGGAGGTTGCCCCTAGTGTTCTTCCAAGACAGTCACAAAGGCTCGCTCAACCTCATCCAACATTTCCCACGTATAACGGGACACCCTCACATCCTTTTGTCATTCCAAGGGAAAAGCAGGCTCGTAAAAAACACCACCCTTCTACAGCCTACATCCCGGCACTCATCAAAAAGAAAATAAAATCCCGAAAGAAACAAAAGAAGCAAAAAATGCAAAAACACCACCCTTCTACAGTTTATCAGAAAAAGTATTGCTCCTACAGTTTATCAGTGAAAAACACTACTGCTACAGTTTATCAGAACACCAAAATAACCAAGAAGAAAAACAGCAAAGGCACCAACTTTTTTGAAATCAAGTAAAGAATCATCAGCAAAAGCACAGGCAGAAACGGCGGCAACATGCAAAAGAAAACGATTCAAGCAAACAAAGAAGAGATTCGTACCAAAAAAGGGGAAAAATCCAGAGCATGCAACAAGTCAAGCATGATAAAAACAGAAAGATCCAAACTTTCTCCAAAAGGAAGATCAAAAGGAAAACTCCATCGCAGAGTCAAAAATAAACGAGGAAACACAAAATGGGACTAACCTGGAGACGAAAGAAGCTTCGAAGAAAAGAATGGAAGCGCAGAAACAAAGGCTGCCCAGAAAATCGCCAAGTGACGCCGCAAGACAAGAAAGCAGGCGCGCAAACGAAAGACAGAGAGCAGATGAGAAAAACAGAAAACGAGAGAGTAAAGGGAGAAGTTACGAAGAAGAAATGAAGAAGAAAAACCGTTTTTGATTGAGAAAAATCAAAATAAAGCCAAGAGAGAATGGGGGCAATTAATACCAATTAATGAAGGTATTAAACCCTCTCACGTTCCCAAAAGCAAAGCGCTGATATAAAAGTGCGTGCTTTTAGAGGAAAACGTTCTACATTCAAAAGATTCTACAAAAGGAGGAAATCGACAAAATGCTTGAGTTCGGCTTCGTCATAGAAGGACCGAAGTCAAAAACTCGACCTCAACAAAAAGACCGAGCTCAAGCAGGGGCACTGTTCATACCCTGGGTCGAGCTACCCGACCCGAGATGTTCTACAGACAAAGCGATCGACCTCTTCAGGTTAGACTATCCGATCTCTTTTTAAAGAGCTTGGCTAAATCGACAGAAGAGCCCAGTAAAGGGCCCAAATAGAGGAGCACGACCCAGATCCTAAGGCAGCCCAAATCTAAAGGCGGTCTGATGATTGGATTTTTGACGGTTTAGAATTTCTCAAATAAAATCTCGTCGAAGTATAGTCTCTAAACCAACAATAATCCTTTCATACAAAAAGTTGTTTGTCACTAGTACAAACCCCTAAAATTTATAAACCGAAGTATTGGACCTCGGGTCGTTCTCCCTAGGAATTACAATAAAGTGTCTTGTTATTGGTTAGAAATGTGTTTTGGGGTTTTGGATAAGAGGCATGAAAGTAAATGGCAATGAAAATAAACTAACAACTATAAAAGGCTCTTGGCAAGGTATGAAAACTAGAAGTCCTATCCTAGTTATCCTTCTCAATTGTGATGAGAATTGTTCATTGCTACCACTTCGTTAACCCTTACTAAATAAAGGAAAGTCAAATGGATGAATTGACTTGAGCCACAAGTCCTAGCCAACTCCCAAGGAAAGACTAGCTTTACTGCACTCCAAACCAATTAGCAATCTCTCCAATTACCAATCAACAAAGGAATTAGATAACTCAAGTGTCACTAATTACTCTACCTAGGCCAAGAGGAACAAAATCTACACTAAAACTAAAAGAGACATTTCAACAAACACATAGAGTGCAATAGAAGTAAACATTATTAAATGCAAGAATTAAAGGAATCTACAACTACAAAAACAAGAGATCAACAATAGAAAGGTAAAGAAGAACAACTATTATGAATTACCTCTTATTGAATTGAAAGAAAATGGAAGGAACAATAGTAGATCTACAACAAAGTATAAGAACAACATAAAGGAAATTACAATAAAAGAATGGAAGAAGAATGAATCTAACAACAAGGAATTGAGATGTAGAAGTAGAAGAAAGCAAAGATTAAAACCTAGATCTAAGAACTAATCCTAATCCTAATCCTAATTCTAGAGAGAAGTGAGAGCTTCTCTCTCTAGAAACTAATTCTAACTACTAAACTAAACTAATGGTAACTAGATGCCTCATCCCTCTTCAATCCTTGGCTTAAATAGCATCAGAAATGAGTTGGATTGGGCCCACAAGGCTTGAGAATTCGCTGGCCCACGGATTGCATTAAGTGAACCAGGTGGCACAACGACACGTGCGCGTATAGTGCGCGTACGCGTCCCTATCTGCAGTGCAACTAGGGCAAATCGTATATCGTTGCGAAGCCCTGGATGTTAGCTTTCCAACCCAACTGGAACCGCATCATTTGGACCTCTGTAGCTCAAGTTATGATCGTTTAAGTGCAAAGAGGTCGGCTTGACAGCTTTCCAGTTCTTTCATTTCTTCATGAGTTCTCCAACTTTTCATGCTTCTTTCCTCATTCCCTTGATCCAATCTTTGCCTCCTAAACCTTAAACCACTTAACAAACATATCAAGGCATCTAATGGAATCAAGGAGAATTAGATTTAGCTATTTTAAGTCCTAAAAAGCATGTTTTCACTCTTAAGCACAATTAAAGGAGAAGTTATAAAACCATGCTATTTCAATGGATAAATGTGGGTAAAAGGTCATAAAATCTCTTAAAATCAATACAAGATAAACCGTCAAAACGGGGTTTGTCACGGTCAGAGCCCAGAAAGATGAGGCGGTTCCCTTGAAGATAAATTGATCTCACCCAAAAGATAAGATAAGATAAGATAACTAACTTATCTTATCTAGAAAGGTCACTCCACACCATTATAAATACACTGGAGCACCCAGGTATAACTCATACTCTGATTCTACTCAATACCTACTTAATACCCTTGCTAACTTAAGCATCGGAGTCCCTTACAGGTACCCCCTACCCTCCGGGGACAAAGGATCAGCACCATCACCAAGTCCAACAAGTCAGACACAGCGGCTCCAGCCACCATCATCAAGTCAGACACAACAGCTCCGACCAACACAGAAGATCTCGTCCGAGATCGACCTACAGTTTCAGGTAACCCTCGGAACAGCACTCTCTCACCAAGGTACGTTGTGTCCCGAATTTAAAAAATAAGATAACAATAACGGGTGAGAATCCAAAAGTTTCCAGTAGGATAACATTTCCAAGTAAAGACTACATAAAATAACATGAACCCATTAGGCAATCTTGATTTTTAACTTCACAGAAATCTATGTCTAAGGTCTTAACTAATCCGTACAAGATTAATTTGCTAAGGTAAAAGTACTTAAAACTACCACTAGCCTCATCCACTCCCAACCGTCATCATCATTATTCTCAGTATTAAGTCTTTCAATGGGATCAACCACAAGCAATAATGAATACAAAGCAATCACAAATAGAGAACAATTATGACAAGTAGCACAATTAGCAATTAAACAGAATTATCAAACAGGCAAACCAAGTGATTATGCAAGCCCAAACAATTACAAACAAATGCACATGATGCATGCCTATTCTACTGGCCGTGAGCTCACGTGTCAGTTATACTTCCAGACCCGACAAATCCAGTAGCTAACCAGATATTGTCTATTTGTCGTGCATCCCTAGGAAGAACATCCCAAGCTTATCACAAGCTTGACTCAGAAGGAGAGTGCCATATCACCTTCTCACTGGAGTAGTACTATCTGGGATATAGTGCCCTACCACATTTAACGACCAGAGAGAATGTGGGCTGGACAAAACTGTAACACCCTAATTACCCTAAGCCTTACCTCATGCGGTAAAGTAAAGGTTAATCAAGAGTTACGACAATTCTAAGGTTCACACATAAATATATGTAGAAGGAATAATAATTCTCAGTATGGTAACAGTATCCAGTAATGTAAGATGTAAGACCCTAGGATGCCAGAGGCAATCCTAGAGCTTCATACCAAACAGATATTCAAACTTAAGTAATTCAATAGCTTAAACCGTAAATAATAAACAAGGTATCTATGTTAGGGGATTTCTAACTAAAACCAATCACCGATGTCCCACAGTCTTTACCAACCTACCCTCTGTGCGATCCTATCGCCGCCGCCTACCTATCCTCCTCAGCACCAGACAAACACAGATAATGCAAGCAAGTAAAACACAGATAGGATTCATATATAACAAGTAATTCAAGAAGCAAGTAGGCATATTATACAATTAGGCAAACTCAAGTAATTAAAGCAAGCAAACATATAGAAGATGCATATGATGAATGTCTGTCCTATTGGCTGTGATATCACATGTCGGTTATAGTGCCAAGCTCGACTAAAAAATTCGGTCGGCAACTCCCAGATTAGTCTCTCTGTTGCGCATACACAACAATATCAAAAATATGCACTGTTTAAGCATTCATTCAGAAAACAAAAAGTATTGTCACCACATCAATATAATTAAACTAAATTCAAGGATAAATTCAAAATTCATGTACTTCTTGTTCTTTTGATTAAAAACATTTTTCATTTAAGAGAGGTGAAGGATTAATGGAATTATTCATAACTTTAAGACATAGTTACTAAACACTAATGATCATGAAGTAGAGACACAAAACATACATGAACACAACATAAAAACCGAAAAGCAGAAAGAAATAAGAACAAGGAATGAATCCACCTTAGTGGCGTCTTCTTCTTGAAGGACCAACAATGTCCTTAAGCTCTTCTATGTCCCTTCCTTGCCTTTGTTGCTCCTCCCTCATTGCTCTTTGATCTTCTCTTATTTCATTGAGAATGATGGAGTGCTCATGATGTTCCACCCTTAATTATTCCACATTGTAGCTCAAATCTTCTAAGGAAGTGTTGAGTTGTTCCCAATAGTTGTTGGGAGGAAAGTGCATCCCTTGAGGCATCTCAGGGATTTCTTGATGATGAGCTTCGTCATGCATCTCTTGAGATCCGTGGAGGGTCTCTCTTGCTTGCTCCATCCTCTTCTTGGTGATGGGCTTATCCTCCTCAATGGAGATGTCTCCTTCTATGATAACTCCAGCTGAGTAACATAGATGGCAAATAAGGTGAGGAAAAGCTAGCCTTGCCATGGTGGAGGGCTTTTCAGCTATTTTGTAGATTTCATTGGAGATGACTTCATGAACTTCTACTTCCTCTCCAATCATGATGCTATGAATCATGATGGCCTGATCCACAGTAACTTCAGATCGGTTGCTAGTGGGAATGATGGAGCGTTGAATGAACTCCAACCATCCTCTAGCCACAGGCTTGAGGTCCAGTCTTCTTAGTTGAACTGGCTTGCCTTTGGAGTCTCTTTTCCATTGAGCTCCTTCCACACATATGTCCATTAGGACTTGGTCCAACCTTTGATTAAAGTTGACCCTTCTAGTGTAGGGGCGTACATCTCCTTGCATCATGGGCAAGTGGAACGCCAACCTCACATTCTCCGGACTAAAATCTAAGTATTTCCCCCGAACCATTGTGAGATAATTCTTTGGGCTCGGGTTCACACTTTGATCATGGTTCCTAGTGATCCATGCATTGGCATAGAACTCTTGAACCATTAAGATTCTGACTTGTTGCATGGGGTTGGTTAGGACTTCCCAACCTCTCCTTCGGATCTCATGTCGGATCTCCGGATACTCATTTTTCTTGAGCTTGAAAGGGACCTCAGGGATCACCTTCTTCTTTGCCACAACATCATAGAAGTGGTCTTGATGGCTTTTGGAGATGAATCTTTCCATCTCCCATGACTCGGAGGTGGAAGCTTTTGTCTTCCCTTTTCCTTTTCTAGAGGATTCTCCGGCCTTAGGTGCCATTGATGGTAATGGAAAAACAAAAAGCTTATGCTTTTACCACACCAAACATAAAATATTGCTCGCCCTCGAGCAAGAGAAGAAAGAAGAGAAGAAGAAGAAGAAGAAGAAAATATGGAGGAGAGTGAGGGATGGTGTTTCGGCCAAGGTGTAGAAGAGGGGGTTTGTGTTGTGTGAAAATGAAGTAGAATGGAAGGGTATATATAGGGAAAGGGGAGAGGGTAGGTTCGGCCATGTAGGGTGGGTTTGGGTGGGAAAGTGTTTTTGAATTTAGAAGGTAGGTGGGGTTTATGGGGAAGAGTGGATGGATGTGAGTGGTGACATGGGGAAGAGTGTTATAGGATTAGAAGGTAAGGTGGGAATATGTTAGGTGGGGATCCTGTGGGGTCCACAGATCCTGAGGTGTCAAGGAATTACATCCCTGCACCAAATAGACATACAAAATGCCTTTGCATACCGTTCTGGCATTTAAACGCCGAGGTGATGCACGTTCTGGGCGTTCAACGCCCATGTATAGCATGTTTCTGGCGTTGAACGCCAGTTCCATGCTTGTTACTGGCGTTCAGCGCCAACTTTTCTCAAGGCACATTCCTGGCATTCAAACGCCATGATGTTGCTTGTTTCTGGCGTTCAGTGCCAGATTCATGCTCTGTTATGGCGTTGAACGCCAGCCAGATGCTTCTTACTGGCGTTGAACGCCAGTCTGTCCTCCCTCCAAGGTGTGATTTTTCTTCTGCTGTTTTTGATTCTGTTTTTAATTTTTATATTTTTTTTGTGACTCCACATGATCATGTAGCTAATAGAACACAAAATAACAATAAAATAAAAATAAAATTAGATAAATAAAAATTGGGTTGCCTCCCAACAAGCACTCTTTTAATGTCATTTGCTTGACATTGGGCTCTCATGGAGCCTCACAGGTCATCAGGTCAATGTTGTATAGTCCCAACACCATACTTAGAGTTTGGATATGGGGTCTTAACACCAAACTTAGTGTTTGGTTCTGGCCTCCCAACACCAAACTTAGAGTTTGACTGTGGGGGGCTCTTCTTGACTCTGAACTGAGAGAAGCTCTTTGTGCTCACTCTCTTTTGTCACGGAGGGATGGCCATGTGCCTTAAACACAAGGTAGTCCCCATTCAATTGAATGACTAATTCACCTCTGTTGACATCTATCACAGCTCCTGCTGTAGCTAGGAAAGGTCTTCCAAGGATGATGCATTCATCCTCTTCCTTCCTAGTGTCTAAGATTATGAAATCAGCAGGGATGTAAAGGCCTTCAACCTTTACTAACACGTCCTCTACTATTCCATAAGCTTGTCTCAATGACTTGTCTGCCAATTGTAATGAGAACAAGGCAGGTTGTACCTCAATGATCCCCAACTTCTCCATTACAGAGAGTGGCATAAGATTTATCCCTGACCCCAGATCACATAGAGCTTTTTCAAAGGTCAATGTGCCTATGGTACAAGGTATTAAGAACTTGCCAGGATCTTGTCTCTTTTGAGGTAAAATTTACTGAATCCAGGTGTCTAGTTCACCAATGAGCAAGGGAGGTTCACTTTCCCAAGTCTCATTACCAAACAACTTGGCATTCAGCTTAATGATAGCTCCTAAATATTGAGCAACTTGCTCTCCGGTCACATCTTCATCCTCCTCAGAGGAAGAATAGTTTTCAGAGCTCATGAATGGCAGAAGAAAATTTAATGGAATCTCTATGGTCTCTATATGAGCCTCAGATTTCTTTGGATCCTTAATAGGAAACTCCTTCTTGCTTGAGAGAAGTCCTAGGAGGTCTTCCTCACTAGGATTTTCATCCTTCTCCTCCCTTGTGCATTCGGCCATATTGATTACATCAATGGCCTTGCACTCTCCTTTTGGATTCTCTTCTGTATTGCCTGGGAGAATACTGGGAGGAGTTTCAATGACTTTCTTACTCAGCTGGCCCACTTGTGCCTCCAGATTTCTGATGGAGGATCTTGTTTCACTCATGAAACTGAAGTGGCCTTTGACAGATCAGAGACTAGATTGGCTAAATTAGAAGTGTTTTGTTCAGAATTCTCCGTCTGTTGCTGAGACGATGATGGAGAAGGCTTGCTATTGCTCAGCCTATTGCGTCCACCATTGTTAAAGCCTTGTTGAGGCTTTTGTTGATCCTTCCATGAGAAATTTGGATGATTTCTCCATGATGAATTATAGGTGTTTCCATAAGGTTCACCCATGTAATTAACCTCTGCCATTGCAGGGTTCTCAGGATCATAAGCTTCTTCAGAAGCTGCCTCTTTAGTACTGTTGGATGCATTTTGCCATCCATTCAGACTTTGAGAGATCATGTTGACTTGCTGAGTCAACACTATGTTCTGAGCCAATATGGCATTCAGAGCATCAATTTCAAGAACTCCCTTCCTCTGGGGTGTCCCATTATTCACGGAATTCCTCTCAGAAGTGTACATGAATTGGTTATTTGCAACCATGTCAATAAGTTCTTGAGCCTCTTCAGGCGTTTTCTTTAGGTGAATAGACCCACCTGCAGAATGGTCCAATGACATCTTAGAAAACTCAGATAGACCATAATAGAATATATCTAATATAGTCCATTCTGAAAACATGTCAGATGGACACCTTTTGGTCAACTGCTTGTATCTTTCCCAAGCTTCATAAAGGGATTCACCATCTTTTTGTTTGAAGGTCTGAACATCCACTCTAAACTTGCTCAGCTTTTGAGGAGGTAAGAATTTATCCAAGAAGGCCGTGACCAGCTTATCCCAGGAGTCCAGGCTATCCTTAGGTTGTGAATCTAACCATATTCTAGCTGTGTCTCTTACAGCAAAAGGGAAAAGCATGAGCCTATAGACTTTAGGATCTACTCCATTCGTCTTTACAGTCTCACAAATCTTGCAAGAACTCAGTTAAAAACTAGTAAGGATCTTCAGATGGAAGTCCATAAAACTTGCAGTTCTGTTGCATTAAAGCAACTAGTTGAGGCTTAAGCTCAAAATTATTGGCTCCAATGGCAGGAATGGAGATGCTTCTTCCATCAAAACTTGGACGTTGGCTTTGTGAAGTCACCAAGCATTCTCCTTGCATTGTTGTTGTTGGGTTCGGCTGCCAACTCCTTCTCTTATTCTAATGTTTCTGAAAGGTTACCTTTAGATTGTTGTAATTTAGCTTCTCTTAGTTTCCTCTTCAGAGTCCTTTCAGGTTCGGGATCAATTTCAACAAGAGTGCCTTTTTCCTTGTTCCTGCTCATATGAAAGAGAAGGAAACAAGAAAAGAAAAGGAATCCTCTATGTCACAGCATAGAGATTCCTTTATGTTAGTAGAAGAAGAAAGGGGAGAAGAGTGAAGAAGAATGGGTTCGGATTTTTAGATGAAGAGAGGTGAAGAGAAGTGTTAGTAAATAAATAATTAAATAGAATAAGAAAAGAGAAGGAGAATTTCAAAAATAATTTTGAAAAAGAGGTTAGTATTTTCGAAAATTAAAGATAAGATAAGATTAAAATTAAAATTTTAAACAAAAAGAGTTTTTGAAAAAGAGATGAGATATTTTTGAAAATTAGAGAGGGAAAATTGGTTAGGTGGTTTTGAAAAAGATAAGAAACAAACACAAAGTCAAAGAGTTAGTTGAAAAAGATATTAAAATCAAATTTGAAAAGATAAGAAGATAAGTTAGATAAGATATTTTGAAATCAAATTTTTGAAAAAGATAAAATTTTGAAAAAGATATGATAAAAAGATAAGATAAGAAGATGTGATAAAAAGATATGTTTGCAAAAGATTTAATTAAAAAAATTTAAAATTACTTGCTTCACTAACAAGAAACTACAACATAAGATTCTAGAACTTAAAGATTGAACCTTTCTTAACAAGAAAGTAACAAACTTCAAATTTTTGAATCAATCACATTAATTGTTGGTGAGTTTTCAAAAATTTGATATAAAGATAAGAAAAAGATTTTGAAAATAATTTGAAAAAGAATTTAAAAAGATAAGATTTTTAAAATTGAAATTTTGACTTAACTTGTAAGAAACAACTAATTTTTAAAAATCTTTGACCAAGTCAACCCAAAATTTCGAAAATTTGGAGAGAAAAAAGGAAAAGATATATTTTTTATTTTTGAATTTTTGATTATGAGAGAGAAAAACATAAAAATGACCCAAAACATGAAAATTTTGGATCAAACACATGATGCATGCAAGAACACTATGAATGTCAATATGAACACCAAGAACACTTTGAAGATCATGATGAACATCAAGAACATATTTTTGAGAAATTTTTAATGCAAAGAAAACATGCAAGACACCAAACTTAGAAATCTTTAATGCATGGACTCTAACAAACGAAAAATGCATATGAAAAACAACAAACAACACAAAGCAAGAAAACATCAAGATCAAACAAGAAGACTTGTCAAGAACAACTTGAAGACCATGAAGAACACCATGAAAGCATGAGATTTTTGAAAAAATAATGCATAAATTTTAAAAACATGCAATTGACACCAAACTTAAAAATTGACTCAAGACTCAAACAAGAACACAAAATAAATTTGGCTTTTTATGATTTTATGATTTTTTTGTATAAAAATTTTTTTTTGAAAATATTTTTTGGAAAAAAAAACGAAAAAGAAAAGAAAAATTTTGAAAAAGGTTTTTTGAAAAGTTTTTTTGAAAAGAAAATTACCTAATCTGAGCAACAAAATGAACCGTCAGTTGTCCATACTCGAACAATCCCCGGCAACGGCGCCAAAAACTTGGTGGACGAAATTGTGATTCATATGTTATTGCATTTTGTAAAATTCATTGCTTTTTCTTTCCCTGGCAATGGCGCCAAAAACATGATGCCAATACCATGGTTTACAACTATGCGTGGACACAACTCCGCTCAACTTAACCAGCAAGTGTACTGGGTCATCCAAGTAATACCTTACGTGAGTAAGGGTCGATCCCACAGAGATTGTTGGTATGAAGCAAGCTATGGTCACCTTGTAAATCTCATTCAGGCGGATAATAATTGATTATGGATAAGTTCGAAAATTAATAATAAACAGAAAATAAAATAGTAAATAGTTACTCATATAATTCCATGGTGAGAATTTCAGATAGGCATATGGAGATGCTGTGCTCCTCTTGAATCTCTACTTTCTTATTACATTCATCCAATCCTTCTTACTCCTTTCCAGGGCAAGCAGTATGTAGGGCATCACCGTTGTCAATGGCTACATCCCATCCTCACAGTGAAAATGGTCCTATGCTCTGTCACAGCACGGCTAATCATCTGTCGGTTCTCAATCAGGTTGGAATAGAATCCCTTGATTCTTTTGCATCTGTCACTAACGCCCAGCCTTTAGGAGTTTGAAGCTCGTCACAGATATTTAATACCGGAATCCTACTCGGAATACCACAGACAAGGTTAGACTTTCCGGATTCCCGGAATCCTACTCGAAATACCACAGACAAGGTTAGACTTTCCGGATTCCCATGAATGCCGCCATCTATGTAGCTTATACCACGAAGATTCTGTTGGGGAATCTAAGAGATATGCGCCCGGCCTAAGGTAGAACGGAAGTGGTTGTCAGTCACGCGCGTTCATAGGTGAGAATGATGATGAGTGTCACGGATCATCACATTCATCAAGTTGTTGTGCAACGTATATCTTGGAATAAGAATAAAAGAGAATTGAATAGAAAATAATAGTAATTGTATTGAAACTTGAGGTACAGCAGAGCTCCACACCCTTAATCTATGGTGTGTAGAAACTCCACCGTTGAAAATACATAAGTGAAAGGTTCAGGCATGGCCGAATGGCCAGCCCCCATGGTCTAAGGACTAGGCATCCAGAGATGTTCCAAGATATGGTCAAAGACCAGATAAGACTCCTAATACACTAGTAAAAAGTCTTATTTATACTAAACTAGCTACTAGGGTTTATATGTGTAAGTAATTGATGCATAAATCCACTTCTGGAGCCCACTTGGTACGTGTTTGGGCTGAGCTTGATCTATCCACGAGCTGAGGCTTCCTTTGGAGTTGAACGCCGAGTTATAGCGTGTTTCTGGCGTTCAACTCCGGGTTGTGACGTGTTTCTGGCGTTTAACTCCAGACAGCAGCATGTACTTGGCGTTGAGCGCCACTTTACGTCATCAATTCCCAAATAAAGTATGGACTATTATATATTGCTGGAAATATCTGGATGTCTACTTTCCATCGCCGTTGAGAGCAAGCCATTTGGAGTTCTGTAGCTCTAAAAAATCCATTTCGAGTGTAGGGAGGTCAGATTCCAACAGCATCAGCAGTCCTTTTGTCAGCCTTTTTCAGAGTTTTGCTCAAGTCCCTCAATTTCAGCCAGAAATTACCTGAAATCACAGAAAAACACACAAACTCATAGTAAAGTCCAGAAATGTGAATTTATCATAAAAACTAATGAAAACATCCCTAAAAGTAGCTTGAACTTACTAAAAACTACCTAAAAACAAGCCAAAAAGCGTATAAATTATCCGCTCATCACAACACCAAACTTAAATTGTTGCTTGTCCCCAAGCAACTGAAAATCAAATAGGATAAAAAGAAGAGAATATACTATAAATTCCAAAATATCAATGAATATTAATTCTAATTAGATGAGCGGGACTTGTGGCTTTTTGCTTCTGAACAGTTTTGGCATCTCACTTTTTCCTTTGAAGTTTAGAATGATTGGCTTCTCTAGGAACTTAGAATTTAGGATAGTGTTATTGACTTTCCTAGTTAAGTATGTTGATTCTTGAACACAGCTACTTTTATGAGTCTTGGCCGTGGCCCTAAGCACTTTGTTTTCCAGTATTATCACCGGATACATAAATGCCACAGACACATGACTGGGTGAACCTTTTCAGATTGTGACTCAGCTTTGCTAGAGTCCCCAGTTAGAGGTGTCCAGAGCTCTTAAGCACACTCTTTTTGCTTTGGATCACGACTTTAACCACTCAGTCTCAAGCTTTTCAATTGGACCTGCATGCCACAAGCACATGGTTAGGGACAGCTTGATTTAGCCGCTTAGGCCTGGATTTATTTCCTCGGGCCCTCCTATCCATTGATGCTCAAAGCCTTGGATCTTTTTACCCTTGCCTTTTGGTTTTAAGGGCTATTGGCTTTTTCTGCTTGCTTTTTCTTTTTCTTTCTATATATATATATATATATATATATATATATATATTATTTTTTTTCGCCATTTTTTTTCGCAAGCTTTTTACTTTTCACTGCTTTTTCTTGTTTCAAGAATCAATTTCATGATTTTTTAGATCATCAATAACATTTCTCTTTGTTCATCATTCTTTCAAGATCCAACAATTTTAACATTCATAAACAACAAGATCAAAAATATGCACTGTTTAAGCATTCATTCAGAAAACAAAAAGTATTGTCACCACATCAATATAATTAAACTAAATTCAAGGATAAATTAAAAATTCATGTACTTCTTGTTCTTTTGATTAAAAACATTTTTCATTTAAGAGAGGTGAAGGATTAACGGAATTATTCATAACTTTAAGACATAGTTACTAAACACTAATGATCATGAAGTAGAGACACAAAACATAAATGAACACAACATAAAAACCGAAAAGCAGAAAGAAATAAGAACAAGGAATGAATCCACCTTAGTGGTGTCTTCTTCTTGAAGGACCAACAATGTCCTTAAGCTCTTCTATGTCCCTTCCTTGCCTTTGTTGCTCCTCCCTCATTGCTCTTTGATCTTCTCTTATTTCATGGAGAATGATGGAGTGCTCATGATGTTCCACCCTTAATTGTTCCACATTGTAGCTCAAATCTTCTAAGGAAGTGTTGAGTTATTCCCAATAGTTGTTGGGAGGAAAGTGCATTCCTTGAGGCATCTCAGGGATTTCTTGATGATGAGCTTCCTCATGCATCTCTTGAGATCCGTGGAGGGTCTCTCTTGCTTGCTCCATCCTCTTCTTGGTGATGGGCTTATCCTCCTCAATGGAGATGTCTCCTTCTATGATAACTCCAGCTGAGTAAAATAGATGGCAAATAAGGTGAGGAAAAGCTAGCCTTGCCATGGTGGAGGGCTTTTCAGCTATTTTGTAGATTTCATTGGAGATGACTTCATGAACTTCTACTTCCTCTCCAATCATGATGCTATGAATCATGATGGCCTGATCCACAGTAACTTCAGATCGGTTGCTAGTGGGAATGATGGAGCGTTGAATGAACTCCAACCATCCTCTAGCCACAGGCTTGAGGTCCAGTCTTCTTAGTTGAACTGGCTTGCCTTTGGAGTCTCTTTTCCATTGAGCTCCTTTCACACATATGTCCATTAGGACTTGGTCCAACCTTTGATTAAAGTTGACCCTTCTAGTGTAGGGGCGTACATCTCCTTGCATCATGGGCAAGTGGAACGCCAACCTCACATTCTCCGGACTAAAATCTAA
The DNA here is from genome assembly GCF_003086295.3 of Arachis hypogaea. Taxonomy (NCBI): domain Eukaryota; kingdom Viridiplantae; phylum Streptophyta; class Magnoliopsida; order Fabales; family Fabaceae; genus Arachis; species Arachis hypogaea. Next base: position 85,552,007 of record NC_092036.1, on the reverse strand, counting down.
GTATTTCCCCCGAACCATTGTGAGATAATTCTCTGGGCTCGGGTTCACACTTTGATCATGGTTCCTAGTGATCCATGCATTGGCATAGAACTCTTGAACCATTAAGATTCCGACTTGTTGCATGGGGTTGGTTAGAACTTCCCAACCTCTCCTTCGGATCTCATGTCGGATCTCCGGATACTCATTTTTCTTGAGCTTGAAGGGGACCTCAGGGATCACCTTCTTCTTTGCTACAACATCATAGAAGTGGTCTTGATGGCTTTTGGAGATGAATCTTTCCATCTCCCATGACTCGGAGGTGGAAGCTTTTGTCTTCCCTTTTCCTTTTCTAGAGGATTTTCCGGCCTTAGGTGCCATTGATGGTAATGGAAAAACAAAAAGCTTATGCTTTTACCACACCAAACTTAAAATATTGCTCGCCCTCGAGCAAGAGAAGAAAGAAGAGAAGAAGAAGAAGAAGAAAATATGGAGGAGAGTGAGGGATGGTGTTTCGGCCAAGGTGTAGAAGAGGGGGTTTGTGTTGTGTGAAAATGAAGTAGAATGGAAGGGTATATATAGGGTGGGTTTGGGTGGGAAAATGTTTTTGAATTTTGAAGGTAGGTGGGGTTTATGGGGAAGAGTGGATGGATGTGAGTGGTGAAGGGGGTAATTGGGAAGAGAGATTGAAGTTGTTGGGAAGTATGACATGGGGAAGAGTGTTATAGGATTAGAAGGTAAGGTGGGAATATGTTAGGTGGGGATCCTGTGGGGTCCACAGATCCTGAGGTGTCAAGGAATCACATCCCTGCACCAAATAGACATACAAAATGCCTTTGCATACGATTCTGGCGTTTAAACGCCGAGGTGATGCACGTTCTGGGCGTTCAACGCCCATGTGTAGCATGTTCTGGGCGTTCAACGCCCATGTATAGCATGTTTCTGGCGTTGAACGCCAGTTCCATGCTTGTTACTGGCGTTCAGCGCCAGCTTTCCTCAAGGCACATTCCTGGCGTTCAAACGCCAGAATGTTGCTTGTTTCTGGCGTTTAGCGCCAGATTCATGCTCTGTTCTGGCGTTGAACGCCAGCCAGATGCTTCTTACTAGCGTTGAACGCCAGTCTGTCCTCCCTCCAAGGTGTGATTTTTCTTCTGCTGTTTTTGATTCTGTTTTTAATTTTTATATTTTTTTCGTGACTCCACATGATCATGCACCTAATAGAACACAAAATAACAATAAAATAAAAATAAAATTAGATAAATAAAAATTGGGTTGCCTCCCAACAAGTGCTCTTTTAATATCATTAGCTTGACAGTGGGCTCTCATGGAGCCTCACAGGTGATCAGGTCAATGTTGTATAGTCCCAACACCAAACTTAGAGTTTGGATATGGGGTCTTAACACCAAACTTAGTGTTTGGTTGTGGCCTCCCAACACCAAACTTAGAGTTTGACTGTGGGGGGCTCTTCTTGACTCTGAACTGAGAGAAGCTCTTTGAGCTCACTCTCTTTTGTCACAGAGGGATGGCCATGTGCCTTAAACACAAGGTAGTCCCCATTCGATTGAAGGACTAATTCACCTTTGTTGACATCTATCATAGCTCCTGCTGTAGCTAGGAAAGGTCTTCCAAGGATGATGCATTCATCCTCTTCCTTCCTAGTGTCTAAGATTATGAAATCAGCAGGGATGTAAAGGCCTTCAACCTTTACTAACACGTCCTCTACTATTCCATAAGCTTGTCTCAATGACTTGTCTGCCAATTGTAATGAGAACAAGGCAAGTTGTACCTCAATGATCCCTAGCTTCTCCATTACAGAGAGTGGCATAAGATTTATCCCTGACCCCAGATCACATAGAGCTTTTTCAAAGGTCAATGTGCCTATGGTACAAGGTATTAAGAACTTGCCAGAATCTTGTCTCTTTTGAGGTAAAATTTGCTGAATCCAGGTGTCTAGTTCACCAATGAGCAAGGGAGGTTCACTTTCCCAAGTCTCATTACCAAACAACTTGGCATTCAGCTTCATGATAGCTCCTAAATATTGAGCAACTTGCTCTCCAGTCACATCTTCATCCTCCTCAGAGGAAGAATAGTTTTCAGAGCTCGTGAATGGCAGAAGGAGATTTAATGGAATCTCTATGGTCTCTATATGAGCCTCAGATTCCTTTGGATCCTTAATAGGAAACTCCTTCTTGCTTGAGAGACGTCCCAAGAGGTCTTCCTCACTAGGATTTTTGTCCTTCTCCTCCCTTGTGCATTCGGCCATATTGATTACATCAATGGCCTTGCACTCTCCTTTTGGATTCTCTTCTGTATTGCTTGGGAGAATACTGGGAGGAGTTTCAATGACTTTCTTACTCAGCTGGCCCACTTGTGCCTCCAGATTTCTGATGGAGGATCTTGTTTCACTCATGAAACTGAAGTGGCCTTTGACAGATCAGAGACTAGATTGGCTAAATTAGAAGTGTTTTGTTCAAAATTCTCTGTCTGTTGCTGAGAAGATGATGGAAAAGGCTTGCTATTGCTCAGCCTATTGCGTCCACCATTGTTAAAGCCTTGTTGAGGCTTTTGTTGATCCTTCCATGAGAAATTTGGATGATTTCTCCATGATGAATTATAGGTGTTTCCATAAGGTTCACCCATGTAATTAACCTCTGCCATTGCAGGGTTCTCAGGATCATAAGCGTCTTCAAAAGCTGCCTCTTTAGTACTGTTGGATGCATTTTGCTATCCATTCAGACTTTGAGAGATCATGTTGACTTGCTAAGTCAACACTTTGTTCTGAGCCAATATGGCATTCAGAGCATCAATTTCAAGAACTCCCTTCCTCTGGGGTGTCCCATTATTCACGAAATTCCTCTCAGAAGTGTACATGAATTGGTTATTGGCAACCATGTCAATATGTTCTTGAGCCTCTTCAGGCGTTTTCTTTAGGTGAATAGACCCACCTACAGAATGGTCCAATGACATCTTAGAAAACTCAGATAGACCATAATAGAATATATCTAGTATGGTCCATTCTGAAAACATGTCAGATGGACACCTTTTGGTCAACTGCTTGTATCTTTCCCAAGCTTCATAGAGGGATTCACCATCTTTTTGTTTGAAGGTCTGAACATCCACTCTAAGCTTGCTCAGCGTTTGAGGAGGAAAGAATTTATCCAAGAAGGCCGTGACCAGCTTATCCCAGGAGTCCAGGCTGTCCTTAGGTTGTGAATCCAACCATATTCTAGCTCTGTCTCTTACAGCAAAAGGGAAAAGCATGAGCTTGTAGACTTCAGGATCTACTCCATTCGTCTTTACAGTCTCACAAATCTTGCAAGAACTCAGTTAAAAACTGGTAAGGATCTTCAGATGGAAGTCCATAAAACTTGCAGTTCTGTTGCATTAAAGCAACTAGTTGAGGCTTAAGCTCAAAATTATTGGCTCCAATGGCAGGAATGGAGATGCTTCTTCCATCAAAACTTGGACGTTGGCTTAGTGAAGTCACCAAGCATTCTCCTTGCATTGTTGTTGTTGGGTTCGGCTACCATCTCCTTCTCTTGTTCTAATGTTTCTGAAAGGTTACCTTTAGATTGTTGTAATTTAGCTTCTCTTAGTTTCCTCTTCAGAGTCCTTTCAGGTTCGGGATCAATTTCAACAAGAGTGCCTTTTTCCTTTTTCCTTGTTCCTGCTCATATGAAAGAGAAGAAAACAAGAAAAGAAGAGGAATCCTCTATGTCACAGTATAGAGATTCCTTTATGTTAGTAGAAGAAGAAAGGGGAGAAGAGTGAAGAAGAATGGGTTCGGATTTTTAGATGAAGAGAGGTGAAGAGAAGTGTTAGTAAATAAATAATTAAATAGAATAAGAAAAGAGAGGGAGAATTTTGAAAATAATTTTGAAAAAGAGGTTAGTATTTTCGAAAATTAAAGATAAGATAAGATTAAAATTAAAATTTAAAACAAAAAGAGTTTTTGAAAAAGAGATGAGATATTTTCGAAAATTAGAGAGGGAAAATTGGTTAGGTGGTTTTGAAAAAGATAAGAAACAAACACAAAGTCAAAGAGTTAGTTGAAAAAGATATTAAAATCAAATTTGAAAAGATAAGAAGATAAGTTAGATAAGATATTTTGAAATCAAATTTTTGAATAAGATAAAATTTTGAAAAAGATATGATAAAAAGATAAGATAAGAAGATGTGATAAAAAGATATGTTTGAAAAAGATTTAATTAAAAAAAAATTAAAATTACTTGCTTCACTAACAAGAAACTACAAGATAAGATTCTAGAACTTAAAGATTGAACCTTTCTTAACAAGAAAGTAACAAACTTCAAATTTTTGAATCAATCACATTAATTGTTGGAGAGTTTTCGAAAATTTGATATAAAGATAAGAAAAAGATTTTGAAAATAATTTGAAAAAGAATTTAAAAAGATAAGATTTTTAAAATTGAAATTTTGACTTGACTTGTAAGAAACAACTAATTTTTAAAAATCTTTGACCAAGTCAACCCAAAATTTCGAAAATTTAGAGAGAAAAAAGGAAAAGATATATTTTTGATTTTTGAATTTTTGATTATGAGAGAGAAAAACATAAAAATGGCCCAAAAACATGAAAATTTTGGATCAAACACATGATGCATGCAAGAACACTATGAATGTCAAGATGAACACCAAGAACACTTTGAAGATCATGATGAACATCAAGAACTTATTTTTGAAGAATTTTTAATGCAAAGAAAACATGCAAGGCACCAAACTTAGAAATCTTTAATGCATGGACTCTAACAAACGAAAAATGCATATGAAAAACAACAAACAACACAAAGCAAGAAAACATCAAGATCAAACAAGAAGACTTGTCAAGAACAACTTGAAGACCATGAAGAACACCATGAAAGCATGAGATTTTCGAAAAAATAATGCATAAATTTTAAAAACATGCAATTGACACCAAACTTAAAAATTGACTCAAGACTCAAACAAGAACATAAAATATGTTTGGTTTTTATGATTTTATGATTTTTTTGTATAAAAATTTTTTTTCGAAAATATTTTTTTGGAAAAAAAATGAAAAAGAAAAGAAAAATTTTGAAAAAGGTTTTTTGAAAAGTTTTTTTGAAAAGAAAATTACCTAATCTGAGCAACAAGATGAACCGTCAGTTGTCCATACTCGAACAATCCCCGACAACGGCGCCAAAAACTTGGTGGACAAAATTGTGATTCATATGTTATTGCATTTTGTAAAATTCATTGCTTTTTCTTTCCCTGGCAATGGCGCCAAAAACATGATGCCAATACCATGGTTTACAACTATGCGTGGACACAACTCCGTTCAACTTAACCAGCAAGTGTACTAGGTCATCCAAGTAATACCTTACGTGAGTAAGGGTCGATCCCACAGAGATTGTTGGTATGAAGAAAGCTATGGTAATCTTGTAAATCTCAGTCAGGCGGATAATAATTGATTATGGATAAGTTCGAAAATTAATAATAAACAGAAAATAAAATAGTAAATAGTTACTCATATAATTCCTTGGTGAGAATTTCAAATAGGCATATGGAGATGCTGTTCTCCTCTTGAATCTCTACTTTCTTATTACATTCATCCAATCCTTCTTACTCCTTTCCATGGCAAGCTGTATGTAGGGCATCACCGTTGTCAATGGCTACATCCCATCCTCTCAGTGAAAATGGTCCTATGCTCTGTCACAGCACGGCTAATCATCTGTCGGTTCTCAATCAGGTTGGAATAGAATCCCTTGATTCTTTTGTGTCTGTCACTAACGCCCAGCCTTCAGGAGTTTGAAGCTCGTCACAGACATTCAATACCGGAATCCTACTTGGAATACCACAGACAAGGTTAGACTTTCCGGATTCCCGGAATCCTACTTGAAATACCACAGACAAGGTTAGACTTTTCGGATTCCCATGAATGCCGCCATCTATCTAGCTTATACCACGAAGATTCTGTTGGGAAATCTAAGAGATATGCACCCGGCCTAAGGTAGAACAGAAGTGGTTGTCAGTCATGCGCGTTCATAGGTGAGAATGATGATGAGTGTCACGGATCATCACATTCATCAAGTTGTTGTGCAACGTATATCTTGGAATAAGAATAAAAGAGAATTGAATAGAAAAAAATAGTAATTGTATTGAAACTTGAGGTACAGCAGAGCTCCACACCCTTAATCTATGGTGTGTAGAAACTCCACCGTTGAAAATACATAAGTGAAAGGTTCAGGCATGGCCGAATGGCCAGCCCCCATGGTCTAAGGACTAGGCGTCCAGAGATGTTCCAAGATATGGTCAAAGACCAGATAAGACTCCTAATACACTAGTAAAAAGTCTTATTTATACTAAACTAGCTACTAGGGTTTACATGAGTAAGTAATTGATGCATAAATCCACTTCTGGAGCCCACTTGGTATGTGTTTGGGGTGAGTTTGATCTATCCACGAGCTGAGACTTCCTTTGGAGTTGAACGCCAAGTTATAGCGGGTTTCTGGCGTTCAACTCCGGGTTGTGACGTGTTTTTGGCGTTTAACTCCAGACAGAAGCATGTACTTAGCGTTGAGCGCCACTTTACGTCGTCAATTCCCGAATAAAGTATGGACTATTATATATTCCTGGAAAGATCTGGATGTCTACTTTCCAACTCCATTGAGAGCGCGCCATTTGGAGTTCTGTAGCTCCAGAAAATCCATTTTGAGTGCAGGGAGGTCAGATTCCAACAACATCAGCAGTCCTTTTGTCAGCCTTTTTCAGAGTTTTGCTCAAGTCCCTCAATTTCAGCCAGAAATTACCTGAAATCACAGAAAAACACACAAACTCATAGTAAAGTCCAGAAATATGAATTTATCATAAAAACTAATGAAAACATCCCTAAAAGTAGCTTGAACTTACTAAAAACTACCTAAAAACAATGCCAAAAAGCGTATAAATTATCCGCTCATCAATAAGTTCCTTATCACTTTCTCCTTTCAGAGGAAAACGTTCCGAGGGACAGTGCCCTACCACCTTTCTCTGGATACCGCATGATTCTGTGGGTTAGTGCCCTACCACCTTGTAACCTGAGAGAAACCCATGCTCAGGAGGAAAAATTCCAAGGGATGAGTGCCCTACCACCTTCTCCTTTCAGAGGGAAAAAATTTCGAGGGAGAGTGCTCTACCACCTTCCCCTTGAGCAATAAACATGAGTGAGAAGCCTAACTTCAAGCCTCACATCCGAATGTATGCAGAAGACTGCCACAACCCCTATGACGGATAACAATGTATATCATAATCACGTATTCAATCTTAGAGGCCACTCCTCATAGCACACTTCCACTCATACTAATTTCATTAGCCATAATCATTCATTTCCAAGTTCCCAACTCATCACAACCATCATCAATCCATAACTTTCCATTCCGAACTCATTAATTTATCAGTTTCTCAATTCGTTGTCGGTAATCACCAAGTTCACTACTCTTCCTTCTTTCTCAACAAAACTCATCCTCAAAGTAAAACCCAAATCAAACCTCCTAGGACCTTTCCCATGTTTTAATGCCTGAAAATAAGCCGAAGAGTCTTAATTAGGTGTCACAGAAGTCTACAAGCTTGTTGGGAAGGTGGAATAGTTTAAAAATTACAGTTTTAGTTGAAAACGCAGGGCTTGTGCAAATGCACAGGGGTATGCGTGCGCATGCCCAGAGAGATTTTCAAAATGTGTGTGTATGCATAGAGGTGTGCGTACGCATCGGAGTAAAAATTTTCCAGCTCTGCTCATTCGCATAAGGAGTGCGAACGCCCTTAACAAAGTGCACCTTCCAACGTGTGCATTCGCACAGGGCTATGCGTACGCACAGCTTGCAAAACTTCGTTGGTTGTGTGTGTGCATAGGGTGTGCTAACTCTCTCATCAGCGTGCCTTCCCCTGTGTGTGTGTGCGCACAAGGCTGTTTGTGTGCACACAAACTAGAAATCACAAATTCTGCAACTTCATAGAATTCAAATTTTCTGAGCCAAACTTTCAATGATCATATCTTTCTCTACAAAATTCAGATTTCTACAAAATCTATACCATTTTAAAGCTCTATGAATTATATTTAATTTGATATAAAAATCTTTTTGTTTTGAAAACTAAAGCTCAAGATATGATCCGCCAAATTTGGCCTAAAAACTATTTTTACCAAAAACCTTAAAAACCTATTTTCACCAAAACTTTCATTTCAAAACCAAACTACTGACAATCCAATTACTACCAAAACAACACAAAAGTCCATACCACTCATTTCTTAACTCAACCATCAATAACCTCCCATTTACACTATTCCACACCATCAAAATTATTATTCTCCAACAATCATCATGAACAGTCCTAATTCTCCTCATTCATCAATAATATTTTCATGATTCATCATCTATCATCAACAATACCAACAACTCTCAACAACCATAATAATTCTCAACATTCATCATCAAATCGTCAAGCTCCCAATCATTTCACAACAACATTACGCATCAATAATTACTCATACATGAGTCCATCACTTACCATCCATCATTATCATAAAGTCATCCATCACTTACCATGGTTTCAAACTGGACCTGACTGCAGATCTTTTATGATGGCCTCTCTGAGATGGCCAGGATTTCATTTGATCACTCTGTATGTTTTTCTCTACACATGAAGAAAATGCTGGAGGAGACAGATGAGCTTATTGAGACGGTTGCCAACAACCAGTACATATACAATTCTGAGAGGAACCATGTGAACACTGGATGCTATTTTGGCTCAAAATATGCTTATATCTCAGCAGATAAGCATGATCTCTCAGCACTTGAATAGGATGCAAGTTTTAGCTATCAACACTCAAGATGCATCATATGGTATGACTGAGAGCCATACTCTAGGGGACGTGTGTGATGTTGCTCAACCCACTATGGAGGAAGTGAATTATATGGAAAATTCTTCTAGAAATCCCAACAATGATCCCTATGCAAATACTTTCAATCAGGGATGGAGGAATCACCTTAACTTTGGGTGGAGGGAGCAGCAGAGGCCTCAACAAGGCTTCAATAATAATCAGGGTGGAACAAATCAGAATAGGTTTAACAACAGACAATTCTAACTCTCTCAGTAACAAATGGAGACGTCTAAACAAAACCTCTCTGAATTAGACACAAAAGTCTCTAATCTTTCCAAGACCACTCACAGCTTTATGCAAGAGACTAGATCTTCAATTCAAAACTTGGAAATACAAGTGGGTCATTTGAGCAGCAGGATACCTAAGAGACCTCCTAACACTCTCCCAAGTAACACAAAGGTCAATCCAAGGGAAGAGTGCAAAGCCCTCAACATGGGCAAGGAGGCTATTCCTAAGGAGAAGGATGTTGCTCAGGATTTGAAGGAGAAAAAGGCTCAAGAGGAGACTGGCAGTACACTTGTACACGCCCGAGTAATGATGAAGGAGCCTGAAGTACAACACCTTCAGAACGTGCAAGAGGAGGCCAAGGATGAGCAACTTTCTCAATTCTTGGCAGTCTTCAAGAAGTTACAAATCATTCTTTTTGCTGAGGTGTTGGAGAAGAAGCCTCCTTGTATGGCCTGTCTGAAAAGCATATTTTCAGAGAAAAAGGCCCTGAGGGGAGATAAAACTATAGTGCTGACCAAGGAGTGCAGTGCACTTGTACAAAAGAAGCTACCTCAGAAATTGTCAGATCTCAGAAGCTTCCTGATTTCCTGCACTATAGGGACCATCACATTTGAGAAGGCACTATGCGACCTTGGATCAAATATAAATCTGATGCCTCTCTCTGTGATGAAAAAGTTAGGGATTCAAAAGGTGCATCCCACAAAGATCTCACTGGAGATGGCAACTAAGTCCCTGAAGTGGGCATATAGAGTGGGGGAGAATGTCCTTGTAAAGGTTGAAGACCTTTACCTCCTTGTGGATTTCGTGGTATTTGATACTAGGGAGGAAAAGGATGATTCCATCATCATAGGAACACCATTCCTAGCTACTGGGAGAGCCTTGATTGAAGTAGAGAGAGGAGAGCTAGTCTTGAGAATGCATGAGGATCACTTGCTGTTCAAAATTCTTAAGCTTCAACCTCTCTCAGATAGAGGTGGTACTAGCATGCAGAGCTCAGTGCTCAAGCTTTCTCATTCAGTGGAAAGCTATACAGAGCCCTTGCACATCGAACCTAAGTTTGGTGTTGGGCATTCACCACCCACCATTGAAGGATGAGGCCCCAAAAAGAAAGTAATCAAAGGCTGGAGGAACAAGAAGATTCCTACTGAAGACTTCTCACATGGCATGAAAGGAGTCTTCACAAGAAGTCCAATCATACCACACACTATGAATAGAATCCTATCTCTAGAGCATGTTGAATTAATTCATGAGAGTACAGGAAAGAAGTTCATAATAAGGAGTAAAGATCTGATCACCTATAACCCTACGTAAAAGACCTGTCCATCAAGCTAATGACAATAAAGAAGCACTTATTGGGAGGCAACCCAAGCATACGTATTTTATAGTTTAGCTTGTTTTTATCTCAGTTTTAGTTTAAGTTGTTTGGGTTTGATTTCATATTAATTTATTTTATATTGATTTTCATAATTTTCCTCATTTTTCTAATGTTTGTGATCATGTATAGCACTTAGAACAGGAACAGGGACACGCAGTAGGAAAAACAGCACACCCTAGAGGATTCCCCCTGGTGGCGCCAAATGCCAAGCTGGCGTTCAGCGCCCAAGAGGGGAGCAAAGAGTTGGACATTTAACATCCAAATGGGAGCTACCCAAGGCCAATTTTTAGTCCCCCTTGGCGTTAAACTCCATGCACAAAAAAAAGGGGCAGATCCCCCTGGTGGCGTTCAACGCCATCCCAGCAGTCAACGCCCACGGGGGAGGCAGCATGCAGATTTCGAATTTCAAAGCTTCCTTGGCCAATGGATAAACCCCAACCACCAACTACTCCACTACTCAATCTTATCGATTCTCTCTCCTCTTTCTCCCAATTTTCCATCCAAATTCATCCATCCCATGACCTATCACTTCCCTTGATTCTCTCAACCCAACTTTCACTCCCCCAATCACCTCTCATCAATCCCATCCTTCTCTCTTTCCAACAACCCACATTCAAATTCAATTTTCCCATCCTTTCCCCCACCATAACCAAAACCCCACTTCACCCCCACCTATAAATACCCCCCACTTCATCCACTTTCACCACACCTTCACTACTCTTTCCCTCTTACTTAGTCTTCATCATACACATTCCCTTTCTTCATTTTTTCCTTCCTTCACCCCAAAGGCCAAAGCTTATACCCCATTCCCTCTATCTCTTTCTTCTATTTTCTTTCCCTTTTCTTATTTTATATTTTTATTTTTGGTCAGGGACAAGCAAAACTTTTAAGTTTGGTGTTGGACACTCCGCTTTTTTGCCTATTATATTTTACCTCCATGGCACCAAAAATCAGAGAGTCCTCAAGGAAAAGAAAGGAGAAACCCCTACTTTTGAGCCATGGGATTTCACACGATTCTTTTCCAAGGCCCATCAAGACCATTTCTATGATGTGGTGAGAAAGAAGAAAGGGATTCCCGAGGTCCCCTTCAAGCTACAGGATGATGTGTACTCAAAAGTCCTATACCAGAGTTTGAGACGGGGTTGGGAAGTTCTGGCCAACCCCGTGACCGAGGTTAGAGTTTTGATGGTGCAGAAGTTCTACGCCAATGCCTAAGTAACAAAAAAGAATGATAGAAGCGTGGACCCAGAGCCGAAGAACTGGCACATTATGGTCAGAGGACACATATTGGATTTTAGCCCGGAGAGTGTGAGGGTGGTGCTATAGTTGCCAAAGCCACGAAAGGACCTGCATTCATACATTCATAAGGTCAACACTGACCAAAGGCTGGATCAAGTCCTTGCTGACATCTGTGTACCTGGAGCTCAATGGAGGAGGGTTGCTCAAGGTCGGCCTTACCAGTTGGGTAGGCTTGAATTTAGGCTAGGAGCTAGAGGATGGTTGGAGTTCATCCAATGCTCTATCATCCCTACGAGTAACCGCTCTGAGGATACAGTCAACCGAGAAGTGATGATCCACCTCAAGAGCTTTACAGAGTAGCTGATAATTCCTCCACCTCTGCAAGGTTGGCCTTCCCTCATCTCATCCACCACTTAGATGCAGCAGATGGAGCTCACATAGAGGGAGATACCCTGATCGAAAAGGAGAGACGGATCACGAAGCAGGGTTTGGAGCATGCTAGGGAACCCATGCAAGGATTGCAATAGGAGCGAGTTCCGCCGCCTCCACAGGATCTATTGAAGATGCCTCAGGGGATGTACTTCTCTCCCGATGACTATTGCGATCAATTAACTACATCTTTAGAGAAGCTGACATCAATAGTTGATCACCTGAGGTTGGAGCATCAGGACCAGTCTACTCTCCTCCATCAGATGATGGAAGATCAAAGGAGAATGATGGAGGAGCAGAGGAGCTAGGGGCATGACATTTAGGAGCTTAAATGCTCTGGAGGATTTCCCAGAGGGAGCAGTAGTCACCATCACTGAGGTGGTCTAGTTTCACTCTCCCTGTCTCTATTTTATTTATGCTTTTCTAGTATTTCATTGTATTACCTGCTTTTATATTCTCTTTGCATGATCACTCTTAGGATTTCTTTGCTTTCTAGTTTAATAGTTTATTGTTGAAATTTTTTTAGATGTCTTATTGATGAGCGGATAATTTATACACTTTTTGGCATTGTTTTTAGATAGTTTTTAGTAGGATATAGCTACTTTTTAGTATATTTTTATTAGTTTTTAAGCAAAATTCACATTTCTGGACTTTACTATGAGTTTGTCTATTTTTCTATGATTTCGGATATTTTCTGGCTGAAATTGAGGGACATGAGCAAAAATCTGATTCAGAGGCTGAAGAAGGACTGTAGATGTTGTTGGATTCTGACCTCCCTGCACTCGAAATGGATTTTTTGGAGCTACAGAAACCCAAATGGTGCGCTCTTGATTGTGTTGGAAAGTAGACATCCAGGGCTTTCCAGAAAGTAGACATCCAGGGCTTTCCATACTATGCCCGAGTTTAGACAATGCAAACTGGCGTTCAACGCCAGCTTTCTGCCCTATTCTGGCATTAAACGCTAGAAACAAGTTGCAAGCTAGAGTCAAACGTCAGAAACAAGTTACAAACTGGTGTTTAACTCCAAGGAAGATCTCTACACGTGAAAGCTTCAATGCTCAGCCCAAGCACACACCAAGTGGGCCCAGAAGTGGATTTCTGCATCATTTACTTATTTCTGTAACCCTAGTAATTAGTTTAGTATAAATAGAACTTTTTACTATTGTACTAGGGAGCTTTTGGAACATCTTTGGACCATTGTTCACATTTTGGGAGGCTGGCCATTCGGCCATGCCTACCCTATTTTCACTTATGTATTTTCAACGGTGGAGTTTTTACACACCATAGATTAAGGTGTGGAGCTCTGCTGTTCCTTGAGTATTAATGTAAAGTACTACTATTTTCTATTCAATTCATGCTTATTCTTATTCTAAGATATCCATTCGCGCACAAGAACATGATGAATGTGATGATTATGTGACACTCATCACCATTCTCACTTATGAACGCGTGATTGACAACCACTTCTGTTCTATATGAAGACAAGCTTGAATGTATATCTCTTGGGTTTCTAATCAAAGATTCACATCGACTCCCCTTTGACAATGGGGCATCTGAATCCGAGATTAGAATATTCGTGGTATAAGTTAGAATCCATTGGCAGCATTCCTGAGATCCAAAAGTTTAAACCTTGTCTGTGGTATTCCAAGTAGGATCTGGGATGGGATGATTGTGACGAGCTTCAACCTCATGACTGTAGGGCGTGGGGACAGACGCAAAAGGATAGTAAATCCTATTCCTACACGATCGAGAACCAACAGCTGATTAGCCATATGATATCTGTGCATGGTATTTTTCATCCGAGACGAGAAATTTGACAGTTGATTAGCGGTACAGAAACCATAGAGGACCATTTTCACTGAGAGGACAGGAAGTAGCTATTGACAACGGTGACACCCAACATACAGCTTGCCATGGAAAGGAGTATGAAGGATTAGATGAAGGCAATAGGAAAGTAGAGATTCAGAAGGAACAAAGCATCTCCATACGCTTATCTGAAATTCCCACCAATGAATTACATAGGTATCTCTATCTTTATTTTATGTTTATTTAAAGTTTAATTATCAAAACTCCATATCCATTTGAATCTGCCTTATTGAGATTTACAAGATGACCATAGCTTGCTTCAAGCCGACAATCTCCGTGGGATCGACCCTTACTCACGTAAGGTTTATTACTTGGACGACTCAGTGCACTTGCTGGTTAGTTGTGCAAAGTTGTGAAAAAGAGTTAAGATTACAATTGTGCGTACCAAGTTGTTGGCGCCATTGAGATCACAATTTCGTGCACCAAGTTTTTGGCGCCGTTGCCGGGGATTGTTCGAGTTTAGACAACTGACGGTTCATCTTATTGCTCATATTAGGTAATTTTCTTCCTGTTTTAACCATTATTTTATTTTCAAAAAGTTTTCAAAAATATTTTAAAATTTTTCTTCTTTATCGTTCTTTTCAAAATAATTTTCAAAAAAATACAAAAAATTATAAAATCATAAAACAAAAAAATATTTTGTGTTTCTTGTTTGAGTTTAGTGTCAAATTTTAAATTTGGTGTCAATTGCATGTTTTTATTTTTCTTGCATTTTTCGAAAATTCATGCATTGTGTTCTTCATGATCTTCAAGTTGTTCTTGACAAGTCTCCTTGTTTGATCTTTATATTTTCTTGTTTTGTGTCTTTTCTTGTTTTTCATATGCATTTTTCATAAGCATTAAAAATTTCTAAGTTTGGTGTCTTGCATGTTTTTCTTTTCTTGAAAATTTTCAAAAATAAGTTCTTGATGTTCATCATGATCTTCAAAGTGTTCTTGGTGTTCATCTTGACATTCATAGTGTTCTTGCATGCATCATTTGTTTTAATCCAAAATTTTTATGTGTTGAGTCATTTTGTGGTATTTCTCTTTCCTCATTAAATTCAAAAAATCAAAAAAATATCTTTTCCTTATTTCACTCATAAATTTTGAAATCTTTGGGTTGACTTAATCAAAAATTTTTAAAATAAGTTGTTTCTTGTTACTCAAGTCAAGATTTCAATTTCAAAATAAAAAATTTATCTTTTCAAAATCTTTTTCAAAATCAAATCTTTTCTTTTTCCTTTTATTATTTTCAAAAATTCTTTAAAATTAATTTTCAAAAATCATTTTCTTAATTTTATCTTCTATTTTTGAAATTAATACTAAAAATGAATGTTTTGATTAAAAAATTTCAAGTTTGTTACTTTCTTGTTAAGAAAGATTCAAACTTTAAATTTTAGAATCATATCTTTTCAAACATATCTTTTTCAAATCATATCTTTTTCAAAATCTTTTCTAACTTCTTATCTTTCCAAAATTGATTTTCAAATCTTTTTCAATAAACTAATTGACTTTTTGTTAGTTTTACTATTTCTTATCTCTTTCAAAACAACCTAACTACTTTTCTCTCTATAATTTTCAAATATCACCTTCATCTTTTTCAAAAATCTTTTTATTTAACTAATTGTTTCAAATTTTAATTTTTTTATTCCTTTTCTTAATTTTCGAATTTTAACTAATGATTAAGATAAAAACAAAAATATTTTTCTTTTCTTTTCTTCTAATTTTTGAATTTCTCCTCTCTTTCATCTCTTTCTATTTATTTATTCATTTACTAACACTTCTCTTCATCTTAAGATTCGAACCCTCTCTTCTCTCTCTGTGTTCGAATTCTTCTTCTTCCTTCTTCATTCTTATTCTTCTTCTCTTCTACTCACATAAAGGAATATTTATACTGTGACATAGAGGATTCCTCTTCTTTTCTGTTCTCTTCTTTTTCACATGAGCAGGAGCAAGGATAAGAACATTCTTGTTGAAGCAGATCCGGAACATGAAAGGACTCTGAAGAGGAAGCTAAGAGAAGCTAAAACACAACACTCTGAAGAAGACTTTACTGAATTTTTCAAAAAAGAAGTAAAGATGGCCGAACCCAATAACAATGGTGGAGGTGCAAGGAAGATGCTTGGTGACTTTACTGCACCAAATTCCAACTTCCATGGAAGAAGTATCTCAATCCCTGCCATTGAAGTAAACAATTTTGAGATAATGCCTCAATTAGTTTCTCTGATGCAACAGAATTGGAAGTTTCATGGACTTCTACCAAAAGATCCTTTTCAGTTCTTAACTGAATTGTTGCAGATCTGTGATACTTTTAAGACCAATGGAGTTGATTTTGAGGTCTATAAGCTTATGCTTTTCCCTTTTGCTGTAAGAGACAGAGCTAGAACATGGTTGGACTCTCAACCTAGAGATAGCCTAAACTCTTGGGATAAGCTGGTCACAGCTTTCTTAGCCAAGTTCTTTCCTCCTCAAAAGCTGAGCAAGCTTAGAGTGGATGTTCAAACCTTTAGGCAGAAAGAGGGTGAATCCCTCTATGAAGCTTGGGAAAGATACAAGCAACTGACCAAAAAAGTGTTCTTCTGACATGCTTTCAGAATGGACCATCATGTATATATTCTATGATGGTCTATCTAAATTGTCTAAGATGTCATTGGACCATTTTGCAGGTGGATCTATTCACTTGAAGAAAACACCTGCAGAAGCTCAGGAACTCATTGACATGGTTGCAAATAACCAGTTTATATACACTTCTGACAGGAATCCTGTGAGTAATGGGACACCTCAGAGGAAGGGAGTTTTTGAAATTGATGCTCTGAATGCCATATTGGCTCAGAACAAAATGTTAACTCAACAAGTCAATTTAATTTCTCAGAGCCTGAATGGATTACAAAATGCATCCAACAGTACTAAAGAAGCATCTTCTGAAGAAGAAGCTTATGATCCTGAGAACCCTGCAATGGCAGAGGTGAATTACATGGGTGAAGCCTATGGAAACACCTATAATCCCTCTGATTATTCGAATTCACTACCCCTTTTAAAAATTTAGTGAATTGATTCTTTTAGCAAGTGCACCAAAATTATCGCCAAGTAATAACCCATAGTAGAGTGGGATCGTATCCACAGAGATTGGCAAATCCAAGCAGTTTTAATTGATTGATGAATTAGTCAAGGGGATTAATAAGATTGTGAAGTGCAGAATTGTAAATGGCATAAATGTAAATGACTAGAATATAAAGAAAAGTAATAAAGTGCAAAATTAGAAATTGCAGAATGTAAAATGCTGAATCATAAATGACTTAAATGTAAATGGGAATGGGGAATTGCTAAATCTAAAATTAAGCTATAAAGAAATGGATAGATAAGACTGGGGAAATTCATTGAGATTGGGAGATGTTGTCTCTTTGGATCAAATCTAGCTTATATCTTCTTCAATCATGAAACTCATTGACCTCTTGGCAATCTTGATTGATTGAGCCCCAATCCCTTGGTGACCCAATCTCTCAGATCTTGATCAATAGCCAATTCCTTGATTATACCACACACCCTTGTAGGTCCAGGTAGAGGGGGGATTATATGTCACGTATCCCATCACCAAAACCCAGAATCTACTCAAGTGTAAGAAGGGATTTCAAGCATGGTTTCATGTTTCCTTTCCCAAGGTTCCCATGAAACCTAATTGCATTCAATCTCCTTCCCAAGATAATTGAACACTAAGCATTAAAAACGAAATTCCTTCTAGCAAATCAAGAGAGGATGAAGAGGAGAAGACTTTCACTATTATCATTCCATCAAGTACAAGAGAGCTCCCTCTCTCAATGAGAGGGAAGTTAGCTACTCATAGCTTGAAAAGTACTCAAAAGTGGAGTGTAAAAGTGGATCTAGAACTAACTGCTTAACCCCTCTTCAATACTCTTTGGGGGTATTTATACTACTCCTAGTGAAAATAAAGAAATTACAAAAGTGAAAAAGGGGAAATTACATTTTGGAGGGAAAGAAAACACTTAATAAACGTGACTCCTTAGCTGGCGTGTGGCTGGCGCTTCGTCGGCATGTCATGTGCCCTTCAAAATGGCTTGGCGTGCCATGCTCAATCCTTCAAGTAGCACGCTCGTTCCTTGTCAACCTTGGCGTGCCACGCCTTTGAACTCAAGTGGCACGCCATAGTGGCATTCCTGTGTTGGCGTGCCACGCTTCGAGCTCAAGTGGCACGCCCTATGATTTTTCCACTTCATTTGCCTCTGGAAACTTGAACTAGCGTGGCATGCCCAAGGTCTGGTGTGCCACGCCCTTGTTATGTGCTTGGCTAAGCTTCTCTGGAAAGTTACACTAGCGTGGCACGCCCAGGATCTGGCATGCCACGCCCCATTGTGAGTGAGTGGTTCCTCTGTTTGGCATGCCACACCACGAACTCAAGTGGCACGCCCCAATGATGCTTTGGCCTCTGAATGACACTGGCGTGCCATGCCTGGTTGCTCAAGTGGCACGCCAAAGTGAAGAATAGTGATTGGCGTTCCCCGCCTTCGATACCAAGTGGCACGCCCCATGTAATTGGCCTCTTCCACCCTCTCTGGAAACTTATACAAGCGTGCCACGCCTAAAGGTTGGCGTGCGATGCCCATGATCTTGTCTCGCTCTTGTAAGTGGCGTGCCACGCCTTGGCCTTCAAGTGGCATGCCAATGTGACTTTTTGGAACTGGTGTGCCACGCCTTCGACACCAAGTGTCACGCCCAAGTGAGTTTGAGAGGTTGCGTGCCACGCCTTCGACTTCAAGTGGCACGCCTAGTCTTCAATTGACTTCAACCCCTTCTCTGGATCATTGTATCAGCGTACCATGCCATGCTGCTCAAGTGGCACACCCATGTATTTGTGCACTCTTCAAGCTTGGCGTGCCACGCCTGGGTCTTCAAGTGGCACGCCTAAGTGACTTTTTGGAGCTGGCGTGCCACCCCTTCGACACCAAGTGGCATGCCCAAGTGAGTTTGAGAGGTTGGCATGCCACGCCTTCGACTTCAAGTTGCACACCCATAGTAATTGATGGGTCAGGCGTGCCACACCCCTTTTGTTTCCTTCATTTTGCTCTCTGAAATTTTGTACTAGCGTGCCACCCCTAGTCCCTGGTGTGCCACGCCTACATGCATGCTTGGATCTCCCTTCTGGAATTTAGTACTGGCGTGCCACGCTTAGCTCCTGGCATGCCACGCCAGTGCATTTTTGTGATGTTTTCCCCCCAAGTGACACGCCAGTCTCACACGCCCAGCTTCTTGTTTGTCTTCTTCCCATTTTTGACACCTTTTTCACCTACAATTCAGCACAACTCGTCTCAAAGTAGTTTACCATAATATTCATCAAATAATGCATGAATTGTACTAATCAAATGAGATTTGTGCTCTTTTATGGTCTTCTTTATGCAAGAAAGAAGGGTAGATGATGCAAGTCATCACAACACCAACCTTAAGCTTTGCTTGTCCCAAGCAAATCAAGGTGAGTAAACTTTTATATATTGATGCCTTGGCTTCGAATAATTGCATAACAACTAAGAGTAAAACTAAGTGCCTAACACATGTATGAATGTTTTAATTGTCATGGAAAGCTCTTGGATCCTTGAGGGTTCACTCAAGTATAGGCTTTAGGGGTCCTTTCTATTGATTGTCACCTTGAAGTAATAAAGGTTGTTTTGCTTTCTTGACCACAACTCTAAGTGTTCTGTCTCAAGACAACCCTTTTATTAGGCTTTCAATTAGCACTCCCAAACCAGTTGGTTTTAGGGTACTAGGTGTTGAGACACCCCTAAGAATTTACTTGCCCAGGTTTCTTCTTGACACATCTTCACCATAAGCATCTACTTGGATCATTGATTCTTTTTTGGCTTTTTAATGTTTCTTTTTATTTTCTATCCCAGTAGTTGATGCTCAGAGCCTTGGGTCTTTATTGCTTACTACTTCTTGGTTTTATGGATATTCAAGGAACAACCCTTAGTCTTCCCTTTGTTATACCTTCAAGGACTAGTTCTCTCCATGAAACATTTTCTTTTTAGTTCATCCAAGGTTCTACACTTAGCTTCTTGTTTCTTAGTTTGTTCGATGATCTCTCTTGGCCTTGGTCTCTCTTATTGTTTTTGCACAACTCATAGTAACTCTTATGGAGACAAGCTCTACTTTTATTGAAGTTGTAAAGAAGACTTGAAATACATGGCATTTTCTTTCTTAAAAAAAAAAAGACTCATAAATACTTCAAACAGGAATTGAAAATAAGCATAAAAAATAAACTATCCTAGCATGATTATTCAAAAAGTAAATAAAGCAAAAGCTTAAACAGAATTTAGAAATTGTAAAGTGTCAACCATGGGACTCAACAACCTTGAGTAGCATCATCTTTAGTTCATTGGCCCCTTCCCTTTGTCCTTCTTCTTGGGAGGGGATGAGCCACCTTCACCCGGCTTGGAAGAACTTTCTTGAGCCTTGGTGTCCTTGGGCTTCTAGAATCCTAGCCTCCTCATGTAATCCTTCTCATCTTCCTTATGTTTGGCTAGGATCTCCTTGCCTTGAGCTAAGTTCCTCCAATTTCCGCATATAGGTGGGGTAATTTGGGGTTCATGTTAGCCATTCCATTACACAAGTAGCTCAACTTTGTTTGTGAGTAGCAATTATATTCCACTATGGCTACATTTCTTGCTTCATAAAGGTGTTTGAATTCAGTAAGACTCCCCATTTGTTGTAATTGTCGCTCCAAAATCATTCCTAGGCTGCCTTGCACCTCTCTCTAGTTAATCTGATCTTGCTGTTCCTTGAGGTTCTCAAAGCCCCCTTGGAGTTGTTGAATGTTTTGGTGGACTTGGCTCCATTGTTGTTGCTGAGCCTCTTTGAATTGGTTGACATCCTCCCTCAAGTGGTGTAGATCTCCCCTCATTTGGTGTACATCTCCTTGCATTTGCTCCCAATTGAATCCCTCTGGAAATTGTTGATATTGGTTGTGTGGTGGTGGTTGAAGTGCTAGAAACTGAGGTTCTTCTTCTGCCTCCCCCTCTTCTTGTTGTTGTTGTGGTTCATGAGCATGGCTCTTCGTTCTCTAGCTCTGTTGAGTGGGTGGACAGCCACCACTTTTCCCATCTTCTTGGTAGTGATGAACTTGTCTTGCTTCACAATCACCTCATCAATAATCTTTTCAACTCCAGCCTCATCACACAACCTTTGTATGATGCCGAGGAATGCCAACCTTGTATTGTCACTAGTGCTTTTCAGCACTTTGTTGATGTTGTTGGCAATCATTTCCCCCCACATTGATGTTCTCTCCTTTCATGATGCTGTAGATGAGCACAGCTCTCTCCTTGGTCACCTCTGAAGTGTTGGATTTGGGGATTAGGGACCTCCTCACAAATTCTAGCCACCCTCTAGCTTAGGGGCTCAAATCTCTTCTCTTCAATTGGTTGGGTATCCTATCCTTATCATTGATCCACTGCACATTCATCACACATATTTCGCTCAAAATCTCCTCAAACCTAGGGTCTTGTTGCTTCATTCTCTCTTCATAGCTCCGAGTGGAGCTTGTCCTCTTCACCATTAGCATTTTGTCTATGCTAGAGGGGCTATAGTCAATGGATTTCCCCCTCACGTAGTTAATGTAGCCATATTGTTATCCTGGTTGAGATTCCGCCTTGGCATAGAACTCCTTCATCCAGCTTTCTATCACTTTCCTTGGTGGGTTGCATAGGAGTGACCAACTCCTCTGTTCAATCTCAATATTGATCTCAATGTGCTCATTCCTCCCTAGTTGGAATCCAACTTCTGGAATGATTTCCCTCTCACTCACCCAACTATAAAATTGGTTTTGGTTAAATGCGGAGAGGAACTTGTAGGTATTGAAAGAGCTTGAGATTCCAGAGGTTGGTTTCCTAGTTCTTCTTTTCTTTGAGGATGAGCTTTTTGGTGGTGCCATTAGGCTGGGAGAGTGTGAAAAAAAAGGTTGACAGAAAGAGAAGGCAAAACAAGGTTTTGCTCCAACACCAAACTTAGGACTTGATTGTCCCAATCAAGAAAAAGAAAGAAAATAGGGGATAGTAGAAGATGAAAGGAGATGCGAAGGTGAGTGTTGTAGGGGTTGTTAAAGTGGGAGAGGATATGGGGAGTGAGGTTTTTATAATGGGTGAATGATGTAGTTCGAAGGTGGGAAATAAAAGGGATTAAATGTTTTCCCACTTTGGGAAGTGGCACCTAGCGTGAAAAGAGGCGCCAACTCTTTTCTCATTGTGTCTTCTGCGTGTGTTGAGTTCCAAAGTGCAAGTACACTTTGACTTCCTTATTTTGTGAGTTGTTTACCATGTGGGCCCCATCTTCTCTCCTGAAATTGAAACTGAACCCATTAGTGATGATAAAATAACCCCTTCATATTCCTTCTTATCAAGAATAAATTGGGTTGTAACTGATAGGTGTCCCTTGGGACACCAAACTTAATTCTATGGCATCTTAATAAATTGATTTTATCATTGTGTATTTAATGTGTTCATAAGAGTGGAATAACATCATTTTGTGAAATCTTTTGAAATCATGAAAACCTTGAAGAAGCAAATACAATTAAAACAAGAAAAGAAAAAGGGAAGGAATGAGAAAGTTGAAGGCTCTGAGTACCAATGGCAATTTATTTGCTAAGTGCTTGTGGTGTTTATGTATCAAGCCAAATGCTTGAAAACAAAACACTTAGAAGTCAAGGCTAGGCTCAAGTGCAAAAGCACTCCCTCAAAGCTCAAGGCTCTGAGCATCAATGATTAGAGAGTCAAGAAAAGAAAAGAAAAATGAGCTTAATGAAGTCCTCTAATTAAATGCTTGTCGTGCTTATGTATCAAGTGGTAATACTTGAAAACAAAGCATTTAGAAGTCGTAGCTTTGTTATCAACTCATGGGGCAAAGCAGCCAAAAGGAGAAGCTAAAAAAAATCAAAAGCTTGTTTCAAGGAAGAATTATAAGAAAAAGATTTCATAAAATGAGCTAGATAAAAGCATCAATCATTTACATTTCTTTTGTGATTGAAGCTTGCATAGAAAACTAGCTAACCATGAACATTGAGTTGCTATTCTTCTTACCTTGGATTGTCAATCTTTATTGTATGATTCTTTTCTTGCTTGGGGACAAGCAAGGTTTAAGTTTGGTGTTGTGATGACATGTCATCATATACCTATTTTTCTATGCTTTTTCATACAAGAAATTGATGATTTGTGCTTAAATATTGAATGCTTTTGTGCTTAAATGATATATTTTCTTGATCTTTTAATTTTATAAATCTTGTAGGAAATAAGAAGAAAAAGAAGCAAAGAAGCACAAAATAAGCTAAAAATGAGAAAAAAAAGAGCTTTGGGAAACACTTTGAAGTTGGAGCACGCTTTGGAGCCTAAGGCCACGCTTTTAAAAGCGTGGTCCATGACCAAATCAAAGGAGGAAGCAACCAGCACGCACACTGCCCTGCTCTTGCCAAGGGCAGGGCAATATCATGATGAAACAAAGTGAGGTTGGAAGCAAATTTTCGCTAAGTTAAAATCTGGGCGCTCACAGCATGACCATGCCTACGTCAAAGGGCTATAACTTGAGCTACAGACGTCCAATTGATGTGCTTTTAGCTGCGTTGGAAAGCTGACATTCAGAGCTTTCCAACGATATACAGCAATTCATATTTGGCGCACAATTGAGGCATGAGTGAAAGGCATCTTTAAGGGCCAAAAATAAGCGAAAATAAACCAAAGTGCTTCCACCATGGTTCGAAGCTGGAGCCTCACTCCAAAGCAATGTAGCGCTCATTATTCTGATCTGCCCTCTTGGAGAGCAGAGCAATGTCGTGCTTCACTTCATGAAAAATCATGGAAAATTGCTACCCCAAATGCTTTCACCAAGGTTCAAATTTGGGAACTCTCCTTGGCACGCACATGGGCATGCATGACACGGGCATCCTTGGTGCACACAAAGGAGCCTGGGCGCGCAGCTTGGACGCACCATGACAACTTTGCCCTGCCCTCCACAAGGGTAGGGCAGCATCCTGTTGCCCCTCCCAATTTGGCACGCTAGTTGGATCCACATGCAAGGCTTCCCTGCTCTACCCTCTACAAGAGCAGAGCAGCCTCCTGGGAGCAACATATGGGCCAAAATCAACCAAAATTCAATTTAATTCAATTCCTCACCAAATTGAATCAAGGCCAACTAAACCCATTTCTCCTCAAATCCAAAGCAAGCAAAGCCCATATCATCACTCAAAGGCACAAGAACAAGCTAGATTAGGAATTTCATTTTTGGTGAATTTGTTTTTAATTTCAATTTCATTTTATTTTCATTTTGTAAAAAGCCTATATAAAGGCATCACTCTCATTTCAGAAAAGAACTCGATTAGAAGGAAGTTAGCCCCATTAGAGAATATTGGAGGGCAGCTCCATTAGAAAGCTCTCTTAGTTTTCATTTTCGTTTTGGATCTTGGGTGGAGAATTGAAGAACTTCTGTTTCAATTCCACCTTGAGATCTCTTGTTAATCTTTCTACATAATTCAAAATTCATTTGCTGTTTTAAAATCTTTTTCTTCTGCAACTCTAGCTTTTCTATTTTGGATCTTGAATTGAGGTTGAAGAGCTCCATTGATTCAAATTCTGAGAATCATCTTCCACTCTTCCTCTTAATTGATGTAAGGATTGGGTTTTAATCTTCTCTGCTATTTTTTAAACCTCAGTTTCTTCTGCAATATATTTTCTGACTGAGCAAAGGAGAATTGAGATCCAGATTTGCTTCCTGAGTTCATTTCTCTTCTTGGATCCTCAAATTCTCTTTTAGATTTTACAGTTGAGCTAAGTTTCTTTCTGTCTTGTTCTTCAAGCAATTTTTTATTTCTGTTTGAATCTGCTGCACTTACTTCATCTTTTACTTCTTTGCTTGATTGCACTTTACATTTTCTTGTTGAAGTTTTAATTTCCCTACACCCACTCCCTTTTACATTTCCTGCAATTTACATTTCTTGTCATTTAAGATTCCGTTAATTTGCATTTCTTGCTCTTTAAGTTTCTGTCCATTTTTACTTTCTGCACTTTAAATTCATTGCAATTTTACTTTCTGATGATCAACTTCACACAATTCACTTAAATGTTAGCTTGACTAAACTAATCACCCACTAAAGTTGCTTAATCCATCAATCCCTGTGGGATCGACCTCACTCTTGTGAGTTATTATTACTTGATGCGACCCGGTATACTTGCCGGTTGGATTTGTGTGTTGGAAATTCGTTTTCCGCAAAAACACCATCAAGTTTTTGGCGCCGTTGCCGGGGATTGATTAGATCAACAATGATTAAGTGGGTGAGAAGTCTAAATCAAGCATTTTCTTTTTTTTTTGTTCTCTGTTTTAAAGTTGAAACCAAGGTGTTTGTGTTTTTGCCTCACTAAGCAAAACCCATATCTGATATGAGTAATTTCAATTTTCATTGGTGTTGTGTTCTACAAAATTCAAATGGAGTTCACCTCATCTTTTAATCAAACAAACTTCATGGGATATTGCCCACCATCACAATATGATTCAAGTCATTATTCTAATGATGGTTGGGAATATCACAAAGAAGATACAAATTCTGAGCACTTCAATCAATGGAGACTTGCTCCAGAGTCACAAATTGATCAAGCTGAGCACATGAGATACTGTCCAGAACCACAAAATGACTTATATCATTATCCTCATAGTGTCTGGACATATCAAGAAGAATGTGAACAATCAGTTAAAATGGGACACCTTCCAGAGACACAACATGATCCAGATTTTGATGAGTCTAACAGGTACTCATATTGTGG
This sequence comes from Arachis hypogaea, assembly GCF_003086295.3. Classification (NCBI taxonomy): domain Eukaryota; kingdom Viridiplantae; phylum Streptophyta; class Magnoliopsida; order Fabales; family Fabaceae; genus Arachis; species Arachis hypogaea. The sequence goes on along the minus strand of NC_092036.1, from coordinate 85,526,223 downwards.
CTGGGAAAGTCAAAATCAAAGAAATCTTAGTAATCCATACTGTGATGAGTTCAATAATTCTTCAAATTGTGATTCAGAGGATCTCCTTCAAAAGTCTAGAGGATTTTTTGAAAGACAAGAACAAGCCTGGAAAAGGAAAGAAATCCTCCGTCAGAGGACAAATGAGCACCTGGAGAACATAAGAAAACACTTAGAACCATCAAACAGTAAAAATCAATTTGTGAGAGAGGAAGTGGAAAAACAAGAACAAAAGGTCCTTGTGTCAAGTGAAATTGCAATGAAAGATGAGGAACATGAGCCAAGGATTTTATATTCACAAAAGCCACTTGAGGTGACAAAGAAACATGAACACTCACAACCCTCACAAACTTTCCTTGAATCTGTGATCAAAATATATGAAGAGGAGATGAAGAAATCTTGGGAAGAACAACAAAACTCCTCTATAAAAGAACTATTAAGTCCAATGTTGAGTGCAAAGAAAGGAGTGGAGGAGCAAGAAAGTGAGGAAGTCGTTCCAGAAAAGTCACATTCAATTGAAGTGGAGAAATGTAAAGAGGAAAAGCTCATGGAACCACCAATGCAAGAGGCTCTTAATGAAGAAATCACTCCAATAATCACACAGCAACCAAGTCTTGAATCCAAAGAAGTGAAGGCAACTAGCAAGAACACCAATTCTATGCCTAATTCGGCAAGCAAGATCAATCAAGCCATTTGCAAAAGGAAGCTTGCTGAGGAAAGGCCAAGACAAGGGACACTAGCTGAATCTTTCCCTCCTTTGAGGTCATTCCTCTTAACAAACTGGAAGAAGAGGAAGAAAGTGAAGAACAACATGTCAAGCTAATGACACTAAAAGAGCACTTATTGGGAGGTAACCCAACCGTAGGTATAATTTCTCTTCTCTGCTTTGTTTTCTTTCTTTGCTTTGTTTAAATTCAATAAATTGACATATGGTTGCATTCTAAGTTTGGTGTTGCTATGCAACAAAATTTGGTTCCAATGCTTACTAGATACTTGCATTAATTTCAAGTGAAAGTGTCACACTAAGTTTGGTGTGCCACTTATTTTTTTATGCAATGTATCATGCACACCCTCTTATGTTTGCAATCAAAATGTCTTTGTCTCTTATGCCTTGATTGTTATCTTTAATTTTGCTTGCTTAAAACACATGTGCTACTAACATATCATTGTGTAAGACATTCATGATCCTTCTTAGCCACATAGCCATTGTTCTAATTGTTGCTTGAGGATGAGCAAGCATTCTGAGTTGGTATGGGAAGGAGAATAATGGGAGGAAAATGACAACAATAGAGAAGATGAATTACAAGGTTGTAAAGTTCCTTTTCCTATCATTTATTTCCAGCACTTTAAATTGCATGATTGTCTTATTATCTTCTCTGTTTACATGTGTGGTATGACTAAGCATAGCTTGAATTTGATTTACAACATGGTGCTGTACCATTATGACTACCAACTTGAGTTTTGTGAGTTCAAAAGCAGCAAAGCATCATGATCATAAACAAACAAGGAATTAAAGAAGAATTTAGCATGTGCATACAAGTATTGGAAAGCTAGTATGATTGATTGTTGCTCAATTGCATTGGATTTTATTTAATTGAAGTTTTTCATCTAGTACATTTTGTGAAATCTTTTGAAATCATGAAAACCTTGAAGAAGCAAATACAATTAAAACAAGAAAAGAAAAAGGGAAGGAATGAGAAAGCTGAAGGCTCTGAGTACCAATGGCAATTTATTTGCTAAGTGCTTGTGGTGTTTATGTATCAAGCCAAATGCTTGAAAACAAAACACTTAGAAGTCAAGGCTAGGCTCAAGTACAAAAGCACTCCCTCAAAGCTCAAGGCTCTGAGCATCAATGATTAGAGAGTCAAGAAAAGAACAGAAAAATGAGCTTAATGAAGTCCTCTAATTAAATGCTTGTGGTGCTTATGTATCAAGTGGTAATACTTGAAAACAAAGCATTTAGAAGTCGTAGCTTTGTTATCAACTCATGGGGCAAAGCACCCAAAAGGAGAAGCTAAAAAAAATCAAAAGCTAGTTTCAAGGAAGAATTATAAGAAAAAGATTTCATAAAATGAGCTAGATAGAAGCATCAATCATTTACATTTCTTTTGTGATTGAAGCATGCATAGAAAACTAGCTAACCATGAACATTGAGTTGCTATTCTTCTTACCTTGGATTGTCAATCTTTATTGCATGATTCTTTTCTTGCTTGGGGACAAGCAAGGTTTAAGTTTGGTGTTGTGATGACATGTCATCATATACCTATTTTTCTATGCTTTTTCATACAAGAAATTGATGATTTGTGCTTAAATATTGAATGCTTTTGTGCTTAAATGATATATTTTCTTGATATTTTAATTTTATAAATCTTGTAGGAAATAAGAAGAAAAAGAAGCAAAGAAGCACAAAATAAGCTAAAAGGGAGAAAAAAAGAGCTTTGGGGAACACTTTGAAGTTGGAGCACACTTTGGAGCCTTAGGCCACGCTTTTAAAAGCGTGGCCCATGACCAAATCAAAGGAGGAAGCAACCAGCACGCACACTGCCCTGCTCTTGCCAAGGGCAGGGCAATATCATGATGAAACAAAGTGAGGTTGGAAGCAAATTTTCGCTAAGTTAAAATCTGGGCGCTCACAGCATGACCATGCCTACTTCAAAGGGCTATAACTTGAGCTACAGACGTCCAATGGATGTGCTTCTAGTTGCGTTGGAAAGCTGCCATTCAGAGCTTTCCAACAATATACAGAAATCCATATTTGGCGCACAATTGAGGCATGAGTGAAAGGCATCTTTAAGGGCCAAAAATAAGTGAAAATAAACCAAAGTGATTCCACCAAGGTTCGAAGCTGGAGCCTCACTCCAAAGCAATGTAGCGCTCATTATTCTGCTCTGCCCTCTTGGAGAGCAGAGCAATGTCATGCTTCACTTCATGAAAAATCAAGGAAAATTGCTCCCCCAAATGCTTTCACCAAGGTTCGAATTTGGGAACTCTCCTTGGCACGCACATGGGCATGCATGACACGGGCATCCTTGGCACACACAAAGGAGCTTGGGCGCGCAGCTTGGACACACCATGACAACTTTGTCCTGCCCTCCACAAGGGCAGGGCAGCATCCTGATGCCCCTCCCAATTTGGGATGCTAGTTGGATCCACATGCAAGGCTTCCCTGGAGCAACATATGGGCCAAAATCAACCAAAATTCAATTTAATTCAATTCCTCACCAAATTGAATCAATGCCAACTAAACCCATTTCTCCTCAAATCCAAAGCAAGCAAAGCCCATATCATCACTCAAAGGCACAAGAACAAGCTAGATTAGGAATTTCATTTTTGGTGAATTTGTTTTTAATTTCAATTTCATTTCATTTTCATTTTGTAAAAAGCCTATATAAAGGCATCATTCTCATTTCAGAAAGGAGCTCGATTAGAAGGAAGCTAGCCCCATTAGAGAATATTGGAGGGCAGCTCCATTAGAAAGCTCTCTTAGTTTTCATTTTCATTTTGGATCTTGGGTGGAGAATTGAAGAACTTCTGTTTCAATTCCACCTTGAGATCTCTTGTTAATCTTTCTGCATAATTCAAAATTCATTTGCTGTTTTAAAATCTTTTTCTTCTGCAACTCTAGCTTTTCTGTTTTGGATCTTGAATTGAGGTTGAAGAGCTCCATTGATTCAAATTCTGAGAATCATCTTCCACTCTTCCTCTCAATTGATCTAAGGATTGGGTTTTAATCTTCTCTGCTATTTTTTAAACCTCAGTTTCTTCTGCAATATATTTTCTGACTGAGCAAAGGAGAATTGAGATCCAGATTTACTTCCTGAGTTCATTGCTCTTCTTGGATCCTCAAATTCTCTTTTAGATTTTACAATTGAGCTAAGTTTCTTTCTGTCTTGTTCTTCAAGCAATTTTTTATTTCTGTTTGAATCTGCTGCACTTACTTCATCTTTTACTTCTTTGCTTGATTGCACTTTACATTTTCTTGTTGGAAGTTTTAATTTCCCTACACCCACTCCCTTTTACATTTCCTGCAATTTACATTTCTTGTCATTTAAGATTCCGTTAATTTACATTTCTTGCTCTTTAAGTTTCTGTCCATTTTTACTTTCTACACTTTAAATTCATTGTAATTTTACTTTCTGATGATCAACTTCACACAATTCACTTAAATGTTAGCTTGACTAAACTAATCACCCACTAAAGTTACTTGATCTATCAATCCCTGTGGGATCGACCTCACTCTTGTGAGTTATTATTACTTGATGCGACCCGGTTTACTTGCCGGTTGGATTTGTGTGTTGGAAATTCGTTTTCCGCAAAAACACCATCAGTGGTCAGCTACTTTGTTCTCTATTCCGCTCCTATCTTTAATCTCAATATCAAATTCTTGGAGCAGCAGGATCCACCTTATCAATCTGGGCTTAGATTCTTGTTTGGTAAGCAAGTACTTGAGTGCTGCATGATCAGTGAACACAATCACTTTTGAGCCAATGAGATATCATCTAAATTTATTAAAAGCAAAAACTATGGCTAAAAGTTCTTTCTCTGTGGTGGTATAGTTCCTTCGATTCTCATTAAGGACCTTGCTATCATAGTAGATTACATGTACTAGCTTATCTTTTCTATGTCCTAGAACAGCACCAACAGCAAAATCAGATGCATCACACATTAGTTCAAAGGGAAGATCCCAACTTGGTGGTGCTATAATAGGTACAGAGGACAGTTTCTTTTTGAGTTCATCAAAGGCTACCATGCATTCTCTATCAAAAACAAAAGGAGTATTTGAGACAAGTACGTTGTTAAGGGGTTTTGCAATCTTTGAAAAATCTTTAATAAACCTCCTATAGGACCCAGCATGTCCCAAAAAGCTTCTGATTTCTTTGACATTGCAAGGTGGAGGTAATCTTTCAATTACTTCCACTTTTGCTCTGTCTACTTCTATGCCATCCTTTGAAATCTTGTGACCAAGGACCACCCCTTCAATTACCATAAAATGGCACTTTTCCCAGTTTAAAACAAGGTTGGTTTCGTGACACCTTTTTAGCACAAGAGAAAGATGGTATAGGCAATTAGAATATGAGTCCACAAACACAAAAAAGTTGTCCATAAATACTTCTATGAACTTCTCAATCATATCCGAAAAAATGGAGAGCACGCACCTTTAGAATGTGGCAGGTGCATTGCACAATCCAAAGAGCATCCTCCTATAAGCAAAAACGCCATATGGACAAGTAAATAAGGTTTTTTTCTGATCCTTGGGGCCTACAACAATCTGGTTGTAGCCTGAATATCCATCCAGAAAACAGTAGTACTTATGTCCTGCCAATCTTTCAAGCATTTGGTCCATGAAGGACAGGGGAAAGTGATCCTTTCGGGTGGCTTCATTAAGTTTCCGGTAGTCAATGCACATACGCCATCCGGTCACCGTTCTTGTGGGTATCAATTCATTTTTCTCATTTGCCACAACAGTGATCCATCCCTTCTTAGGAACTACTTGCACTGGGCTTATCCAAGGGCTGTCTGAGATTGGGTAAATCACCCTTGCTTGCCACAACTTCAACACTTCTTTCTGAACCACTTCATTCATAGTTGGGTTCAGCCTCCTTTGTTGCTGTCTTGAGGGTTTGGCATCCTCTTCAAGTAAGATTTTATGCATGCACATTGAAGGACTGATCCCCTTTAAATCTGAAAGTGTCCAGCCTATGGCATCATTGTGTTGTCTTAGCACTTGGATAAGTTCGTCTTCTTGTTCCTTACTCAGATTTGAATTTATGATCACTGGTAAGTGTTGTTAGCACCTAGATATGCATACTTCAAGCTGGGTGGTAAGGCTTTCAGCTCTAGTTTTGTTGACTCTACATCTTTGTTGTTTGTGGTAGTTGGCATGATTGAGTTCCTCATGGTTGCTTGTGGTAGTTTCCCATCTGATGCTTGCTCCAGCTCAATATTTTCTTCGCATTGTTCTTCTCCCATAACTTCTTGAACTATTTGTTCCATGGTGTCTACCAGCATGCATTCTCCTATGGGATCCTTGGGGTAACTCATTGCTTTGAAGACGTTGAAGACCATTCTTTCTTCATGAAATCTCATGACTAATCCCCCTTTCTGCACATCAATAATGGCTCCAGCAGTAGCTAGAAATGGTCTTCCTAGGATAATTGATGTGTTGGCTTCTTCTTCCATGTCCAGCACAACAAAATCAGCAGGGAAAATTGATGCCAGGGCATCTAGGCCAGTTTCACTAACCTTTTCTTTACTGTTTTAAGGTAGTTTCATGCATTTTTCTAGTGAATAAGGCAAGTTTTGGGTGAAAATACACTTACACCTTCATTTAAGCAACTATTGTGAATTTTCTATAATTTCATGAGATTTTTTCCAGAATTGCATGATAACTTGATGATGCATAATCTCATGACTTTGGCTAGAGCTTTGATGCACTTTAACTGCTTGATTTCAGGACAAATGAAGCATGGAAGAACCACGTTAGCATTCACGTTAACTTAGTTAACGTGACTACTAACGTGGGATGGCAAAGAGCTTGCAACGTTAATGAGAAAAGTGATCACCAATAACGCCTGCGAAGCCATTCATGGCTTACGTTAAGAGCCACGTTAACTAAGTTAACGTGGTACTTAACGTAGAAGAAAAAGAGGACTCCACGTTAACGAGAAACATGAACTCCAATAATGTTTCTCCTCAACGTTAGTGGTAAAAGTGAACACCACTAACGTTGGGAAACTAGGCAATGCCCCACGTTAAGAGTCACGTTAACTTAGTTAACGTGAACTTTAACGTGGGAAAGGATCAACAATGCCAACGTTTGTGACACTCACTTTTGTCACTAACGTTGGATCATTAGCATTGCCTACGTTAACTCTCACGTTAAGATTGTTAACGTGAAAGTTAACATGGAGTTGGGTTCAAAGAACCAACGTTAGTCACACTCACTTTTGTCACTAACGTTGGGAGATGGCTTCATTACTACGTTAAGAGCCACATTAATTTAGTTAACGTGGGTTCTAACCTAGGGACTTAAGGCAATTGGAGCGTTAGTGACAAAGGTGAGTGTCACTAACGCTCTCGAAGGTGATAGATACCCACGTTAAGAGCTACGTTAGCCAAGCCAACGTGAGATCTAACGTAGGGGCAAGAGGCAAGCAACGTTAATGGGAAAAGTGATTCCCATTAACATTTGTGAAAAGGGGCACAAGCCAACGTTAATGGGAAAAGTGAGTCCCATTAATGTTGGCCAAGGATTGAGTAAGAAACGTTAGTATTCACGTTAAGATTACTAACGTTGGAATTAACGTGGGTATATAAGGGTGGAACGTTAGTGGAAAAAGTGAATGCCACTAACGTTCTCGCACCCAAAATGTTACTCAACGTTAATCTCACTAAATGCCCAAGCCTAATTCATATTTCTCTACAAGCTGGGCCCACTAAAGATGAGAATTGCTTCAACTCAAGGTCTAGAGCCCACATCCAAGACTTGAAGAACTCACTAGAAGAGCATGAAGAATAGTATATATAGGAGTAGTTTTGAACTAGAGAGAAGCTTAGCACTTTTGGGAACTACTCTCTGCATATTTACTTTTCTGTACTTCTAGCATGGATTCTTCTTTTCTGCCATTTTTCATTCCTAGAGCTATGAACAACTAAACCCCTTTCATTGAGTTAGGGAGCTCTATTGTAATTTGATGGATCAATTATAGTTTTCATTCTTCTTCTTCTTTCTTTTCTTTTGATCTTACTAGAAAGCTTTCGATCTTAATTCAATTGGTTAGTTGTCTTGGAAAAGAAACTCTCCATAATTGGATCTCCTTTGAACCTTGGAAAAGGGATGAGGAAATCATGCTAGAAATGCTTTCTCATGTTGGACCAAATTAGGGTTTGGATGGATATTGTGACATTTAATCCTCCCAACACTTTGATTTGGAAATACATGTGGTATAATCAGTGACCACACTTTCATCTCTTGCCATGAGCAATTAAATCAAGGAATTGGGCAATTGTTCAAGCTTAGAGAGATTGGATTGCCAAGGAATTAGGATCCAATCACTTAAGATTGCCAAGGAGATTAATGAATGCATTGATTGAGGAAGAGATGAGAATGAACTTGATCCGGAGAATGCAACATCTCTTAAACCCAATGATCTCCACATTTCTGATCTTACCCATTCTATTTACTTTCTGCCATTTAATTTCCTACTCATTACCCCAACTCCCCATTTAAGATTCTGCACTTTAATTTCTGTTATTTACTTTCTAGTCATTTAAATTTCTGCATCTCAATCTCAATTCTGTTTAGCTCAACTAGCATATTCTTCTAACTAAAGTTGCTTGACTAATCAATCCCTGTGGGATTCGACCTCACCCTATTGTGAGTTTTACTTGACGACAATTTGGTATACTTGCCGCAGGAAAATTTGTTGAGAGACAAGTTTTCATGCATCAAAAATGAACTCTTCCATTTTCACTAGCAAGTCTTCCACCACCCCATGTGGAAACTTAAATGTTCTGTCAGCCAATTGGAGTGCCATTCTTGTTGGCTTGGCTTCCTCAATCTTCATCCTTCTCATCAAGGTTAGAGACATAAGATTTATGCTAGCTCCCTTATAGCCACCTAAAAAATAAAATACTACTCATGCAATTCGAATTTTATTAAAATAACAGAAAATTAAAAGGGAAATTTAAATGCTACTAATACTTATGGAATAATAAAAAAATAAATGACTCTAATACTAATTCTCATGTAACTCTTAAAATATGTCTCTAATAACAAAAGTTATCATAGAGTTAGGACTCAACAACCTTTATTTTGAGAGAGAGGTGCTCCTTCAATCTGTGGGATGTCTGGCTCTTCAAGAGACAGCTTCTGGCGCTTTAGCTCCTGTATCTCACACCCTTGCTTCTCTTGTTCTTTGAGCAGTTTGCAAAGCATGCTATTTTGATTCTGCTGCTCTTCTTTGAGTTGATCCATAGCATCTTGCAGCTTGGTGACAGATGCTTTTAAGCGGGCCCAATAGTCAAATTGAGGAATTTCTAGGTGGAGCTCATGCGCCCTCCTCTTAATGGGGTTGTCTTGAACTTGAGGTCCATCCATTACTTTTTTGGTGATTGGGCATTCAACTGGGATGTACTCATCCACACCTATCTGTACCCCTGCATCTTTACATAACAAACGAATCAAGCTTGGGTAAGCCAGTTTGGCCTCAGTGGATTCCTTGTTTGCAAACATGTAAATTTTACAAGGAATCAGCTGATGAACCTCCACTTCTTTTCCCAGCATAATACAATGAATCATTACTGCCCTTTTGATAGTGACTTTAGAGCGGTTACTGGTGGGAAGTGTAGAACGCCCAACAAAATCCAACCAGCCCCTAGCAATTGGTTTGAGATCTCCTCTCTTCAGTTGGTTTGGAACACCTTTTGAATTGGTTATCCACTCGGTTCCACGGAGGCATATGTCCTCTAGAACTTTATCTAACTTTTTATCTTTAGCCATTCTCCTATTAAAGGATTCTGGATCATCTTGTAGTTGAGGAATTTTGAGGACTTCTCTAACTTTGTCAAGGTGGAAGTAAATAACCTTCCCTCTGACCATAGTCCGAAAGGAGTAGAAAGAAATTCCCTCCATTCTTTCCTTATCCGTCATCCACAGATTTACATAAAATTCCTGGATCATATTTCTTCCAACATGTATCTCAGGATTAGCTAGGACTTTCCAGCTCCTGTTTCGAATCTGCTCTTGGATCTCCCGGTATTTGTCTTCCTTCAGGTTGAACTTAACTTCCGGGATCACTAATCTTCTGCACACAATTTTAAAGTAATGGTCCGCATGTTCTTTGGTGAAGAACCTCTCATGTATCCGAGGTAGTTTTGGATTGTTTTCTTTCTTGCCTCTTGGAGTGGTTTGTTTTCCTTTAGAGGCCATGAATTCAGTCTGTTTTAGCTCAGTGATCACGGAAAATCACACCAAACTTAGAGGTTTGCTAGTCCTCAAGCAAAAGAAAAGAAAGAAGAAGAATAGAGGGAGAGAAGGATTCGAATAATGGGTCAAAGATGTTGGTCGAATGTATATTTAAAATGGAGGGGGGATTAGGTTTCGAATTTTTAGAGAAAAAAAGAAGATAGAAAGATATGATTGACAAAAGATAAACATGATATGAAAAAGATAAGATTTTAAAATTTAAAAGAGATGAAAAAGATACGAGGAATTTAAATATGAATTTTTGTTAATGCATCTAAGAAATAAAAGATAATACGGATGAATTAAAAAGATTTGGAAAGAAATTGGAAAGATAAATGAGTTTTGAAAATGTTTTGAAAATGAATTGAAAAAGAATTAAAAAGAGTTTATAAGATTATTAATTTTTTGAAATGGAAATTGAAAGATGAATATTTGTAACATTTTTATGCAGAAAATTATGAATTAAAACATGAAAATTCGAAAAAAAATTAAATTGGAAACGAAATTACCTCCCCCTCGCTATTCTGCCATTAAATGCCCATCTGGTAGCCATTTTGGGCGTTTAACGCCCAGCCAGGTACCCTGGCTGGCGTTAAATGCCAAAAATCCTTTGTTACTGGGCATTTTTCTGAACGCCCAGAATGATAGCCATTATGGCGTTTAACGCCCAAAATGCCTCTTTACTTGCATTATAATGCCAGTGAGCTCTTTTTCTCTGTGATTCCTCTGCTTTATGTTCTGAACCTTCATTTCTCTGTATTATTTACTGAAATGTATTAACAAACATGAATAACAAAATTAAATAAACTCATATAATTGTTATAAACATCTAATTTTTGCTAATGGCTGGGTTGTCTCTCATCAAGCGCTTCTTTACTATCTTTAGCTGGACTTTACTGAGCTTCAATCTAGTCTCAGTCTTGAGCATTCTTGCTCAACATTGCCTTCAAGATAATGCTTCACTCTCTATCCATTAACAATGAACTTTTTGTTAGAGTCAATATCCTGAATCTCTACATATCCATATGGTGACACACTTGTAATCACATATGGTCCCTTCCACCGGGATTTCAATTTCCCAGGGAACAATTTGAGCCTAAAGTTAAACAACAGAACCTTCTGTCCTAGCTCAAAGACTCTAGGTGACAGCTTTTTGTTATTCCACCTTTTTGCTTTCTCCTCATAAATTTTAGCATCTTCGAAACCATTGAGTCTGAAATCCTCTAGCTCATTCAACTGGAGTAATCTTTTCTCTCCATCTACCTTAGCATCAAAGTTTAGGAACTTGGTTGCCCAGTAGGCCTTGTGTTCTAGTTCCACTGGCAGATGACAGGCTTTTCCATACATAAGCTGTTATGGAGAGGTCCCTATAGGAGTTTTGAATGCAGTTCTGTATGCCCACAGAGCATCATCCGGACTCCTTGCCCAATCCCTTCTATGGGAACTCACGGTCCGTTCCAGGATTCGTTTTAGTTCTCTATTTGAGACTTCAGCCTGCCCATTTGTCTGTGGGTGATATGGAGTTGCCACTTTGTTGTTAATTCCATATCGGATCAGAGCAGAGTCAAGCTGTTTATTGCAGAAATGAGTGCCTCCATCACTGATTAGTGATGAGCGAATAATTTATACGCTTTTTGGCATTATTTTTAGGTAGTTTTTAGTAGGATCTAGCTACTTTTAGGGATTTTTTATTAGTTTTTATGCAAAATTCACATTTATGGACTTTACTATGAGTTTGTGTGTTTTTCTGTGATTTCAAGTATTTTCTGACTGAAATTGTGAGACCTGGGCAAAAATCTGATAGGAGGCTGACAAAGGACTGCTGATGTTGTTGGATTCTGACCTCCCAGCACTCGAAATGGATTTTCTGGACCTACAGAACTCCAAATGGCACGCTCTTAACTGCGTTGGAAAGTAGACATCTAGGGCTTTCCAGCAATATATAATAGTTCATACTTTATTCGCGTTTAGATGACGCAAACTGGAGTTCAACGCCAGTTCCATGCTGCATTTTGGAGTAAAACGCCAGAAAAACGTCACAAACCAGAGTTAAACGCCAAACAAACATTGCAACTTGGCGTTTAACCCCAAGAGAAGCCTCTGCACATGTAAAGCTCAAGCTCAGCCCAAGCACACACCAAAGTGGGCCCCAGAAGTGGATTTCTGCACTTAGACTTATTTCTGTAAACCCTAGTAGCTAGTTTAGTATAAATATAACTTTTTTTAAAAAATAAAAAAAATAAATTTACAGATCTGTTTTTTACTAGATATTTAAATAATAAAATTAAAATAAAGTCTAGCAATATCTAATAAACAACAAATTTCTAAATTTATTTTTTTTAATTTTTAAACTAAATAAAATATATTTTTCTTATTTTAAAAAAATAAAAAATTCCAAAAATATCCAAAAAAAAAATTAAAATATTAAATTTTTTAAATTAATTTATTCTTAATTTGTGAACAAGTGCAGCAATAAAAGTCAACTATCTGGGTGTAGCATTATCCGGTGAATAAAAAACTAAAAAATATTTTTAAAAAAATTAAAAATTTTAAAAAACTAAATTATTTATTTTTGAATTTGTAAATTATATTATTAAATTTTTTATTTAAATAATAAAAAAATAAAGTCCAGCAATATCTAGTAAACAACAGATCTGTAACTTTATTATTTTTTTTAAATTTTAAACAAAAAAATTTTTTTCTAGTTGTAAAAAAAATAAAAAATTCCAAAAATATCCAAAAAAGTAAAAAAAATTAAATTTTTTAAATTAATTTATTCTTAATTTGTAACAAGTGCAGCAAAAAAAATCAAATGTTAGAGTGTAGCATTATCCGGTGAATAAAAAAATAAAAATATTTTAAAAAAATAAAAAATTTTAAAAAACTAAATTTTGTATTTTTTAATTTTTAAATTATATTATTACATATTTTTTATTTAAATAATAAAATTAAAATAAAGTCTAGCAATATCTAATAAACAACAGATTTCTAAATTTATTATTTTTTAAAAATTTTTAAACTAAAAAAAATATATTTTTCTAATTTTAAAAAAATAAAAAATTCCAAAAATATTCAAAAAATAAAAAAAATAAAAAATATTAATTTTTTTAAATTAATTTATTCTTAATTTGTAAACAAGTGCAGCAAAAAAAGTTAACTATCTGGGTGTAGCATTATCCGGTGAATAAAAAAATAAAAAATATTTTTAAAAAATTAAAAATTTTAAAAAACTAAATTATTTATTTTTGAATTTGTAAATTATATTATTAAATTTTTCTTATTTAAATAATAAAAAAATAAAGTCTAGCAATATCTAGTAAACAACAGATCTGTAACTTTTTTATTTTTTTAAATTTTAAACAAAAAATTTTTTTCTAGTTGTAAAAAAATAAAAAATTCCAAAAATAACCAAAAAACAAAAAAATTAAATTTTTAAATTAATTTATTCTTAATTTGTGAACAAGTGCAGCAAAAAAAGTCAACTGTGAGAGTGTTGCATTATCCGGTGAATAAAAAAATAAAAATTTCTTTTAAAAAAAGTAAAAATTTTAAAAAACTAAATTATTTATTTTTGAATTTTTAAATTATATTATTAAATGTTCCTTATTTAAATAATAAAAAATAAAGTCTAGCAATATCTTGTAAACAACAGATCTATAACTTTATTTTTTTTAAATTTTAAACAAAAATATTTTTTCTAGTTGTAAAAAAAATAAAAAAATTCCAAAAATATACAAAAAAATAAAAAAATTAAATTTTTTAAATTAATTTATTCTTAATTTGTGAACAAGTGCAGCAAAAAAAGTCAACTGTCAGAGTGTAGCATTATCCGGTGAATAAAAAAATAAAAAATATTTTTAAAAAAATTAAAAATTTTAAAAAACTAAATTATTGAATTTTGAATTTGTAAATTTTAAACAATAAAAATTTTTCTAGTCGTAAAAAATAAAAAATTCTAAAAATATCCAAAAAATTAAAAATATTAAATTTTTTAAATTAATTTATTCTTAATTTGTGAACAAGTGCAGCAAAAAAAGTCAACTGTCAGAGTGTAGCATTATCCGGTGAATAAAAAAATAAAAAATATTTTTAAAAAAATTAAAAATTTTAAAAAACTAAATTATTGAATTTTGAATTTTTAAATTATATTATTAAATGTTTTTTATTTAAATAATAAAAAATAAAGTCCAGCAATATCTAATAAACAACAGATCTGTAACTTTATTATTTTTTTAAATTTTAAACAAAATTTTTTTTTCTAGTTGTTAAAAAAATAAAGAATTCCAAAAATATCCTAAAAAATAAAAAAATTAAATTTTTTAAATTAATTTATTCTTAATTTTTGAACAAGTGCAGCAAAAAAAAAGTCAACTGTCAGGGTGTAGCATTATCCGGTGAAAAAAAAATAAAAAATATTTTTACAAAAATTAAAAATTTTAAAAAACTAAATTATTTATTTTTGAATTTGTAAATTATATTATTAAATGTTTTTTATTTAAATAATAAAAAAATAAAGTCCAGCAATATCTAGTAAACAATAGATCTGTAACTTTTTTAGTTTTTTTAATTTTAAAATTTTTTTTTCTAGTTGTAAAAAAATAAAAATTCCAAAAATATCCAAAAAAATAAAAAAATTAAACTTTTTTAAATTAATTTATTTTTAATTTGTGAACAAGTGCAGGAAAAAAAAGTCAACTGTCAGAGTGAAGCATTATCCGGTGAATAAAAAAATAAAAATATTTTAAAAAAATAAAAAAATTTAAAAGACTTAATTTTGTATTTCTGAATTTTTAAATTATATTATTAAATATTTTTTATTTAAATAATAAAATTAAAATAAAGTCTAGCAATATCTAATAAACAACAGATTTTTAAATTTATTATTTTTTAAAAAATTTTAAACTAAAAAAAATATATTTTTATAATTTTAAAAAAATAAAAAATTCCAAAAATATTCAAAAAATAAAAAAAATAAAAAATATTAATTTTTTTAAATTAATTTATTCTTAATTTGTAAACAAGTGCAGCAAAAAAAGTTAACTATCTGGGTGTAGCATTATCCGGTGAATAAAAAAATAAAAAATATTTTTAAAAAATTAAAAATTTTAAAAAACTAAATTATTTATTTTTGAATTTGTAAATTATATTATTAAATTTTTCTTATTTAAATAATAAAAAAATAAAGTCTAGCAATATCTAGTAAACAACAGATCTGTAACTTTTTTATTTTTTTAAATTTTAAACAAAAAATTTTTTTCTAGTTGTAAAAAAATAAAAAATTCCAAAAATAACCAAAAAACAAAAAAATTAAATTTTTAAATTAATTTATTCTTAATTTGTGAACAAGTGCAGCAAAAAAAGTCAACTGTGAGAGTGTTGCATTATCCGGTGAATAAAAAAATAAAAATTTCTTTTAAAAAAAGTAAAAATTTTAAAAAACTAAATTATTTATTTTTGAATTTTTAAATTATATTATTAAATGTTCCTTATTTAAATAATAAAAAATAAAGTCTAGCAATATCTTGTAAACAACAGATCTATAACTTTATTTTTTTTAAATTTTAAACAAAAATATTTTTTCTAGTTGTAAAAAAAATAAAAAAATTCCAAAAATATACAAAAAAATAAAAAAATTAAATTTTTTAAATTAATTTATTCTTAATTTGTGAACAAGTGCAGCAAAAAAAGTCAACTGTCAGAGTGTAGCATTATCCGGTGAATAAAAAAATAAAAATATTTTAAAAAAATAAAAAATTTTAAAAAACTAAATTTTGTATTTCTGAATTTTTAAATTATATTATTAAATATTTTTTATTTAAATAATAAAATTAAAATAAAGTCTAGCAATATCTAATGAACAACAGATTTATAAATTTATTATTTTTTTTAAATTTTTAAACTAAAAAAAATATATTTTTCTAATTTTAAAAAATAAAAAAATTCCAAAAATATGAAATAAAAATTAAAAATATTAAATTTTTTAAATTAACTTATTCTTAATTTGTGAACAAGTGCAGCAAAAAAAGTTAACTATCTGGGTGTAGCATTATCCGGTGAATAAAAAAATAAAAAATATTTAAAAAAAAATTAAAAATTTTAAAAAACTAAATTATTTATTTTTGAATTTGTAAATTATATTATTAAATGTTTTTTATTTAAATAATAAAAAAATAAAGTCCAGCAATATCTAGTAAACAATAGATCTGTAACTTTTTTATTTTTTTTAATTTTAAAATTTTTTTTCTAGTTGTAAAAAAATAAAAAATTCCAAAAATATCCAAAAAAATAAAAAAATTAAATTTTTAAATTAATTTATTCTTAATTTGTGAATAAGTGGAGCAAAAAAAGTCAACTGTCAGAGTGTAGCATTATCCGGTGAAAAAAAAATTAAAAATATTAAAAAACTAAATTATTTATGTTTGAATTTTTAAATTATATTATTAAATGTTTTTTATTTAAATAATAAAAAAATAAAATCCAGCAATATCTAGTAAACAACAGATCTGTAACTTTTTTATTTTTTTAAAATGTTAAACAAAAAAGTTTTTTTCTAGTTGTAAAAAAAATAAAGAATTCCAAAAATATCCAAATAAATAAAAAATTAAATTTTTTAAATTAATTTATTCTTAATTTGTGAACAAGTGCAGCAAAAAAAACGTCAACTGTCATGGTGTAGCATTATCCGGTGAAAAAAAAAATAAAAATATTATAAAAAATAAAAAATTTTAAAAAACTAAAAATAAATTTTAAAAATATTCTTCGTGGTATAAGCTAGAATTATTGGCGGCCATTCTTGAGAATCCGAAAAGTTTAAACCTTGTCCGTGGTATTCCGAGTAGGATTCAGGGATTGAATAACTGTGACAAGCTTTAAACTCACGATTGTTGGGCGTAGTGACAGACGCAAAAGAATCAATGGATTCTATTCCGACATGATCGAGAACCGACAGATGATTAGCCGTGCTATGACAGAGCATTTGGACCATTTTCACTAAGAGGATGGGAAGTAGCCATTGACAACTGTGATGTACTACATACAGCTTACCATGGAAAAGAGTAAGAATCATTGGATGAAAACAGTAGGAAAGCAGAGATTCAGAAGGAACACAGCATCTCCATACACATGTCTGAAATTTCCACCAATGATTTACATAAGTATCTCTATCTTTATTTTATGCTTTATTTATTCTTATATTCAAAAACCATTATAACCATTTGAATTCGCCTAACTGAGATTTACAAGATGACCATAGCTTCCTTCATACCAACAATTTCCGTGGGATTAACCCTTGCTCACGTAAGGTATTACTTGGACAACCCAGTGCACTTGCTGGTTAGTTGTGCGAAGTTGTGACAAAGTGTGATTGACGTTTGAGAGATCCAAGTCTTTGGCGCCATTGTTGATGAGCACAATTTACGTGCACCAAGTTTTTGGCGCCGTTGTCAGGGATTGTTCAAGTTTGGACAACTGACGGTTCATCTTGTTGCTTAGATTAGGTAATTTTCATTTCAAAAGTTTTCAAAAATCGTTCAAAAATTTTTTTTCTTTTTTTTCGTTTTTCTAAAAATAATTTTCAAAAAAAAAATTTTAATAAAACCATAAAAATCAAATTTTTTTTTGTGTTTCTTGTTTGAGTCTAGTGTCAATTTTTAAGTTTGGTGTCAATTGCATGTTTTTAAAATTTATGCATTTTTTCAAAAATTCATGCATGTGTTCTTCATGATCTTCAAGTTGTTCTTGACAAGTCTTCTTGTTTGATCTTTAAATTTTCTTGTTTTGTTTTTTGTTTGTTGTTTTTCATATGCATTTTTGCATTCATAGTGTCCAAGCATTGAAAATTTCTAAGTTTGGTGTCTTGCATGTTTTTCTTTTCTTGAAAATTTTTCAAAAATAAGTCTTGATGTTCATCTTAATCTTCAAAGTATTCTTGGTGTTCATCTTGACATTCATAGTATTCTTGCATGCATCATGTGTTTTGATGCAAATTTTTCATGTTTTGGGTCATATTTGTATTTTTCTCTCTCCTCATTAAAAATTCAAAAATAAAAAATATCTTTTCCTTATTTTACTCAAAAATTTGAAATCTTTGGATTGACTTAGTCAAAAAATTTTAAATTTAGTTGTTTCTTGTTAGTCAAGTCAAGATTTCATTTTTAAAAATCTTATCTTTTCAAAAACTTTTTCAAAAATCAAATCTTTTTCATTTTTCTTATTATTTTTCTAAAATATTTAAAATTTATTTTCAAAATCTTTTTCTTATCTTTATTTCAAAATTTCAAAAAACTTTACTAACAATTAATGTGATTGATTCAAAAATTTGAAGTTTGTTACTTTCTTGTTAAGAAAGGTTCAATCTTTAAATTCTAGAGTAATATCTTTTAGTTTCTTGTTAGTCAAGCAATCAATTTTAATTAAAAAAATCAAATCTTTTTTTAAAAATATCTTTTTCAATCATATCTTTATCAAAATCAATTTCAAAAATCTTTTCTAATTTCTTATCTTTTCAAAATTGATTTTCAAAATCTTTTTCAACTAACTAATTGACTTTTTGTTTGTTTTTTATCTTTTTCAAAACCACCTAACTACTTTTCTCTCTCTAATTTTCGAAAATCACCTTTCAAAATTCTTTTTAATTAACTAATTGTTTAAAATTATAATTTTAATTTTATTTCTTCTATTAATAGAAATTCTCTCCCTCTCATCTTCTTCTATTTATTTATTCATTTACTAACACTTCTCTTCATCTCAAAAAGTTGAACCCTCTCCTCTCTTCTGTGTTCGAATTTTTTTCTTCTCTTTCCTCTATTCTCCTCTCTTTCTTTCTACTCACATAAAGGAATCTCTATACTCTGACATAGAGGATTCCTCTTCTTTCTTTGTTTTCTTCTCTTTCATATGAGCAGGAACAAAGAAAAAGGCATTCTTGTTGAAGCTGATCCTGAACCTGAAAGGACCTTGAAGAGGAAGCTAAGAACAGCTAAAGCACAGTACTCTGAAGAGGACCCAATTAAAATTTTGAAATAGGAAAAGGATATGGAAGCCAAACCCAACAACAACAATGCAAGGAAGTTGCTTGGTGACTTTACGGCACCAAATTCCAAATTACATGGAAGAAGCATCTTAATCCCTGCCATTGGAGCAAACAACTTTGAGCTAAAACCTCAATTAGTTTCTCTGATGCAACAGAATTGCAAGTTTCATGGACTTCCATCAGAAGATCCTTTTTAGTTCTTAACTGAATTCTTGTAGGTCTGTGATACTGTTAAGACCAATGGGGTTGATCCCGAGGTCTACAGGCTTATGCTTTTCCCTTTTGCTGTAAGAGACAGAGCTAGAATATGGTTGGACTCTCAACCTAAAAATAGCCTGAACTCTTGGGATAAGCTGGTCACGGCCTTCTTGGCCAAGTTCTTTCCTCCTCAAAAGCTGAGTAAGATTAGAGTGGATGTTCAAACCTTTAAGCAAAAAGATGGTGAATCCCTCTATGAAGCTTGGGAAAGATACAAGTAGTTAACCAAAAAGTGTCCTTCTGACATGCTTTCAGAATTGACCATCCTGGATATATTCTATGATGGTCTGTCTAAATTGTCTAAGATGTCATTGGACCATTCTGCAGGTGGATCTATTCACCTAAAGAAAATGCCTGTAGAAGCTCAGGAACTCATTGACATGGTTGCAAATAACCAATTCATGTACACCTCTGAGAGGAATCCTGTGAGTAATGGGACGCCTCAGAAGAGGGGAGTTCTTGAAATTGATGCTCTGAATGCCATATTGGCTCATAACAAAATGTTGACTCAGCAAGTCAACATGATTTCTCAGAGTCTGAATGGATGGTAAAATGCATCCAACAGTACTAAAGAGGCATCTTCTGAAGAAGAAGCTTATGATCCTGAGAACCATACAATGGCAGAGGTGAATTACATGGGTGAATCCTATAGGAACACCTATTATTCTTCATGGAGAAATCATCCAAATTTCTCATGGAAGGATCAACAAAAGCCTCAACAAGGCTTTAATAATGGTGGAAGAAACAGGCTTAGCAATAGCAAGCCTTTTTCATCATCTTCTCAGCAACAGACAGAGAATTATGACCAGAGCCCTTCTAGCTTAGCAAACATAGTCTCTGATATATTTAAGGCCACTTTAAGCTTCATGAGTGAAACAAGGTCCTCCATCAGAAATTTGGAGGCACAAGTGGGCCAGCTGAGTAAGAAAATCACTGAAACCCCTCCTAGTACTCTCCCAAGCAATACAGAAGAGAATCCAAAAAGAGAGTGCAAGGCCATTGACATAATCACAATGGCCGAATCCAAAGAGGAGGAGAAGGACGTGAATCCCAGTGAGGAAGACCTTCTGGGATGTCCTCTGAACAAAAAGGAGTTCCAAACTGAGGAACCTAAGGAATCTGAGGCTCACCTAGAGACCATAAAGATTCCATTGAACCTCCTTTTACCATTCATGAGCTCTGAGAACTATTCTTCCTCTGAAGAGGATGAAGATGTAACTGAAGAGCAAGTTGTTCAATATCTAGGAGCCATCATGAAGCTGAATGCCAAGTTGTTTGGTAATGAGACTTGGGAAGGTGAATCTCCCTTGCTCATTAGTAAACTAGATACATGGGTTCAGCAAACGCTACCTCAAAAGAAACAAGATCCTGGTAAATTCTTGATATCCTGTACCATAGGCACCATGACCTTTAAGAAGGCTCTGTGTGACCTGGGGTCAGGTATAAATCTTATGCCACTCTCTGTAACGGAGAAGCCGGGGATCTTTGAGGTACAAGCTGCAAGAATCTCATTAGAGATGGCAGACAAGTCAATAAAACAAGCTTATGGATTGGTAGAGGACGTGTTAGTGAAGGTTAAAGGCCTTTACATTCCTGTTGATTTCATAATCTTAGACACTGGGAAGAATGAGAATGAATCCATCATTCTTGGAAGACTCTTCCTAGCCATAGCAGGAGCTGTGATTGATGTTGACAGAGAAGAGCTAGTCCTTCAATTGAATGGGGACTACCTTGTGTTTAAAGCTCAAGGATCTTCCTCTGCAACCATGGAGAGGAAGCATGAAAAGCTTCTCTCAATACAGAGTCAAACAAAGCCCCCACAGTCAAACTCTAAGTTTGGTGTTGGGAGGCCACAACCAAACTCTAAGTTTGGTGTTGAACCCCCACATTCAAACTCTAAGTTTGGTGTTGGGAGGTCCCAACAATGCTCTGATGATCTGTGAAGCTCCATGAGAGCTCACTGTCAAGATATTGACATTAAAGAAGCGCTTATTAGGAGGCAACCTAATTTTTATTTATCTATGTTTTCTATTGTTCTTTTAAGTTTTAGTAGGTTTATGATCATGTGGAGTCACAAAACAATTACAAAAATTAAAAACAGAATCGAAAATAGCAGAAGAAAAAGCACACCCTAGAGGAAGAGCTTACTAGCGTTTAAACACCAGTAAGGATCATCTGGCTGGCATTCAACGCTAGAACAGAGCATGAATTTGGCGTTGAACGCCAGAAACAAGCAGCAGTCTGGCGTTTAAACGCCAGGATTGCACCCTGAGGAAAGCTGGCGTTTAAAGCCAGAAACAAGCATCAGGCTGGCGTTTAACGCCAGAAACATGCTATATCTGGGCGTTTAACACCAGAAACAAGCTTAAGTCTGGTGTTAAATGCCAGGATTGCATGCAAAGGGTGTTTTACACGCCTAATTGGTGTAGAGATGATAAATCCTTGACACCTCAGGATCTGTGGACCCCACAAGATCCCTACCTACCTCAACTCACCTTCTCTCTTCTTCACCCAATCCAATAACACTCTTCCCTATACACCCTTCACCAATCAACTCAATCTCTCTTCCCCATCACCTCTTCACCACTCACATCCATCCCCTCTTCCCCATGAACCCCACCTACCTTCAAATTCAAAATCTCTTTCCCACCCAAACCCACCCTAAATGACCGAACCCCATTCCCTCTCCCTCCACTATATAAACCCATCCATCCTTCTTCATTTTCACACAATACAACCGTCTCTTCTCCCTCTTGGCCGAATACACATCTCTCTCCCTCTCCTCTATTTCTTCTTCTTCTTCGTCTATTCTTTCTTCTTTTGCTCAAGGGCGAGCAATAATTCTAAGTTTGGTGTGGTAAAAGCCTAGCTTTTTTATTTTTCCATAACCATTGATGGCGCCTAAGGCAAGAGAAACCTCTAGAAAGAGGAAGGGGAAGACAAAAGCTTCCACCTCCGAGTCATGGGAGATGGAGAGATTCATCTCAAAAGCCCATCAAGACCACTTCTATGAAGTTGTGTCCAAGAAGAAGGTGATCCCTGAGGTCCCTTTCATGTTCAGGAAAAATGAGTATTCGGAGATCCGACATGAGATCCAAAGAAGAGGTTGGGAAGTTCTTACCAACCCCATGCAACAAGTCGGAATCTTAATGGTTCAAGAGTTCTATGCCAATGCATGGATCACTAGGAACCATGATCAAAGTATGAAACCAAATCCAAAGAATTGGCTTACAATGGTTCGGGGAAAATGCTTAGATTTCAGTCCGAAAAATGTAAGGTTGGCGTTCAACTTGCCCATGATGCAAGAAGATGCACGCCCTTACACTAGAAGGGTTAACTTTGATCAAAGGTTGGACCAAGTCTTCATGGACATATGTGTGGAAGGAGCTCAGTGGAAAAGAGACTCAAAAGGTAAGCCGGTTCAATTGAGAAGACTGGACCTTAAGCCTATGGCTAGAGGATGGTTGGAGTTCATCCAACGCTCCATCATCCCCACTAGCAACCGATCCGAAGTAATTGTGGATCGGGCCATCATGATCTATAGCATCATGATTGGAGAGGAAGTATAAGTTCATGAAGTCATCTCTCTAGAACTCTACAAAGTAGCCGAAAAGCCCTCCACCTTGGCAAGGCTAGCTTTCCCTTATCTCATTTGCCATCTATGCTACTCAGCTGAAGTTGTCATAGAAGGAGACAAGCCCATCACTAAGAAGAGGATGGAGTAAACAAGAGAGCCCATTCATGGATCTCAAGAGACGCATAAGGAAGCTCATCATCAAGAAATCCCTGAGATTCCTCAAGGGATGCATTTTCCTCCAAACAACTATTGCGAACAACTCAGCACTTCTCTAGAAGGATTGAGTCATGACATGAACCAATTAAGGGTGGAACATCAAGAGCACTCCATCATTCTTAATGAGATTAGAGAAGATCAAAGTGCTATGAGGGAGGAGCAACAAAGGCAAGGAAGAGACATAGAGGAACTCAAGAACACCATTGGTCCTTCAAGGAGAAGGCGCCACCATCACTAAGGTGGACTCATTCCTTAACTTCCTTGTTCTTATCTCTCTGTTTTTTTATTTTTCAGCTTCATGTTTGTCTATATTTGTGCCTTTATTACATGATCATTAGTATTTAGTAACTATGTCTTAAGGCTATGAATAACTCCATGAATCCTTCACCTTTCTTAAATGAAAAAATGTTTTTAATACAAAAGAATAAGAAGTACATGAGTTTCGAATTCATCCTTGAAATTAGTTTAATTATATTGATGTAGTGACAATACTTTTTGTTTTCTGAATGAATGCTTGAACAATGCATATTTTTTATCTTGTTGTTTATGAATGTTAAAATTGTTGGCTCTTGAAAGAATGATGAAAAAGAGAAATGTTATTGATGATCTGAAAAATCATAAAATTGATTCTTGAAGCAAGAAAAAGCAGTGAAAAAGAAAAAACTTGCGAAAAAAATGGCGAAAAAGAAAAAGAAAAAGCAAGTAGAAAAAGCCAATAGCCCTTAAAACCAAAAGGCAAGGGTAAAAAGGATCCAAGGCTTTGAGCATCAATGGATAGGAGGGTCCAAGGAAATAAAATCCAGGCCTAAGCGGCTAAATCAAGCTGTCCCTAACCATGTGCTTGTGGCATGCAGGTCCAAGTGAAAAGCTTGAGACTGAGTGGTTAAAGTCATGATCCAAAGCAAAAAGAGTGTGCTTAAGAGCTCTGGACACCTCTAACGGGGGACTTTAGCAAAGCTAAGTCACAATCTGAAAAAGTTCACCCAGTCATGTGTCTGTGGCATTTATGTATCCGGTGGTAATACTGGAAAACAAAGTGCTTAGGGCCACGGCCAAGACTCATAAAAGTAGCTGTGTTCAAGAATCAACATAATTAACTAGGAGAATCAATAACACTATCTGAACTCTGAGTTCCTATAGATGCCAATCATTCTAAACTTCGAAGGATAAAGTGAGATGCCAAAACTGATCAGAAGCAAAAAGCTACAAGTCCCGCTCATCTAATTAGAAATAATATTCATTGATATTTTGAGATTTATAGTATATTCTCTTCTTTTTATCCTATGTGATTTTCAGTTGCTTGGGGACAAGCAACAATTTAAGTTTGGTGTTGTGATGAGCGGATAATTTATACGCTTTTTGGCATTATTTTTAGGTAGTTTTTAGTAGGATCTAGCTACTTTTAGGGATGTTTTTATTAGTTTTTATGCAAAATTCACATTTCTGAACTTTACTATGAGTTTGTCTATTTTTCTGTGATTTCAGGTATTTTCTGGCTGAAATTGAGGGACCTGAGCAAAAATCTGATAGGAGAGTGACAAAGGACTGCTGCTGCTGTTGGATTCTGACCTCCCTTCACTCGAAATGGATTTTCTGGAGCTACAGAACTTCAAATGGCTTTGGAAAGTAGACATCCAGGGCTTTCCAGCAATATATAATAGTCCATACTTTATTTGAGTTTAGACGACGCAAACTGGCGTTCAACGCCAGTTCCATGCTGCATTTTGGAGTAAAACGCCAGAAACACATCACAAACCAGAGTTAAACACCAAACAGACGTTGCAACTTGGTGTTTAACCCCAAGAGAAGCCTCTGCACGTGTAAAGCTCAAGCTCAGCCCAAGCACATACCAAAGTGGGCCCCGAAAGTGGATTCTGCACTTAGACTTATTTCTGTAAACCCTAGTAGCTAGTTTAGTATAAATAGAACATTTTACTATTGTATTAAGTGTCTCTGAGACCATTTTGACTTTTGACCATGTCTTGGTTTTTCCGGTTCCCTCTCTGGGGCCGAAGCCAATGAACACCATTATCACTTATGTATTTTCAACGGAGGAGTTTCTACACACCATAGATTAAGGTGTGGAGCTCTGCTGTACCTCGAGAATTAATGCAATTACTACTATTTTCTATTCAATTTAACTTATTCTTATTCTAAGATATTTGCTGCACTTCAACTTGATGAATGTGATGATCCGTGACACCCATCATCATTCTCACCTATGAACGCGTGACTGACAACCACTTCCGTTCTACCTTAGACCGAGCGTGTATCTCTTGGATTCCTTAATCAGAATCTTCGTGGTATAAGCTAGAATTATTGGCAGCCATTCTTGAGAATTCGGAAAGTCTAAACCTTGTCCGTGGTATTCTGAGTAGGATTCAGGGATTGAATGGCTGTGACGAGCTTCAAACTCGTGATTGTTGGGTGTAGTGACAGACGCAAAAGAATCAATGGATTCTATTCCGACATGATCAAGAACCGATAGATGATTAGTCGTGCTGTGACAGAGCATTTGGACCATTTTCACTGAGAGGATGGGAAGTAGCCATTGACAACGGTGATGCCCTACATACAACTTGCCATGGAAAGGAGTAAGAATGATTGGATGAAAGTAGTAGGAAAGCAGAGATTCAGAAGGAACACAGCATCTCCATACACTTGTATGAAATTCCCACCAATGATTTACATAAGTATCTCTATCTTTATTTTATGCTTTATTTATTCTTATATCCAAAAACCATTATAACAATTTGAATTCGCCTAACTGAGATTTACAAGATGACCATAGCTTGTTTCATACCAACAATCTCCGTGGGATCGACCCTTACTCACGTAAGGTATTACTTGGATGACCCAGTGCACTTGTTGGTTAGTTGTGCGAAGTTGTGACAAAGTGTGATTCATGTTTGAGAGCTCCAAGTCTTTGGCGCCATTGTTGATGATCACAATTTACGCGCACCAATTAGTACCCTAGGGACACCGAACCTGCTGAAGATATGCTTCTGGAGGAACCTCATCACAGTCTTAGTATCATTAGTGGGTGTTGTAATTTCCTCTACCCATTTAGATACATAGTCTACTACCACTAGAATATAGACATTTGAATATGATGGCGGGAAAGGCCCCATGAAGTTAATACCCCATACATCAAATAATTCAATCTCTAAGATCCCTTGCTGAGGCATGGCATAACCGTGAGGCAGATTACCAGCTCTCTGGCAACTGTCACAGTTACGTACAAACTCTGGGGAGTCTCTATAGAGAGTAGGCCAATAGAAGCCACATTGGAGAACCCTTGTGGCTGTTCGCTCACCTCCGAAGTGTCCTCCATATTGTGATCCATGGCAATGCTATAGGATCTTCTGTGCCTCTTCTCTAGGCACACATCTATGGATTATTCCGTCTGCACATCTCTTAAAGAGATATGGCTCATCCCACATGTAGTACTTAGCATCAGAAACTAATTTTTTTGTTTGCTGCCTACTGTACTCTTTGGGTATGAATCTCACAGCTTTATAGTTTGCAATGTCTGTAAACCACGGTACTTCCTGAATGGCAAAGAATTACTCATTCGGAAAGGTTTCAGAGATCTCAGCAGGAGGGAGGGACGCTCCTGCTACTGGTTCTATCCAGGACAGGTGATCAGCTACTTGGTTCTCTGTCCCTTTTCTGTCTCTTATTTCTATATCAAACTCTTGCAGAAGCAACACCCATCTTATGAGTCTGGGTTTTAAATCCTGCTTTGTGAGGAGATATTTTAGAGTAGCATGGTTAGTGTACACAATCACTTTTGATCCTACTAAATAAGATATAAACTTGTCAATGGCATAAACCACTGCAAGCAACTCCTTTTCTGTGGTCGTGTAATTCTTCTACGCATCATCTAAAACACGGCTAGCATAATAAATGACATGCAGAAGCTTGTCATGCCTCTGTCCCAATACTACACCAATGGCATGGTCACTGGCATTACACATTAGTTCGACTGGTAATGTCCAGTCTAGCACAAAAATGACTGGTGCTGTGACCAACTTAGCTTTCAGAGTCTCAAAGGCCTGCAGACACTCTGTGTCAAAGACAAATGGTGTATCAGCGGCCAGCAGATTGCTCAGAGGTTTTGCAATTTTTGAAAAATTTTTTATAAACCTCTTATAGAATCCTGCATGCCCCAGAAAGCTTCTGATTACCTTAACATTGGCAGGTGGTGGTAATTCTTTAATTACCTCTACCTTAGCTTGATCCACCTCTATTCCCTTGTTCGAAATTATGTGCCCAAGGACAATTCCTTCAGTCACCATAAAGTGACATTTCTCCCAGTTTAAAACCAAGTTAGTCTATTGGCACCTTTTCAAAACAAGTGCTAGATTGTCAAGACAAGAGCTGAAGGAGTCTCCAAATACTAAGAAGTCATCCATGAAGACTTCCAGAAAATTTTCTACCATATCAGAGAAGATAGAGAGCATGCACATCTGAAAGGTTGCAGGTGCATTGCACAGACCAAATGGCATCCTTCTATAGGCAAATACTACAGATGGACATGTGAATGTTGTTTTCTCTTGGTCCTGAGAATCTACTGCAATTTGGTTGTAACCTAAATAGCCATCCAAAAAGCAGTAGTATTCATGACCTACTAGTCTCTGTAACATCTGGTCTATGAATGGTAAAGGAAAATGATCTTTTTTGGTGGCTGTATTGAGCCTTCTGTAGTCAATACACATACGCCACCTTGTAACTGTTCTTGTAGGAACCAGTTCATTCTTTTCATTATGAACCATTGTCATGCCTCCTTTCTTGGGGACAACTTAGACAGGGCTTACCCAGGGGCTATCAGAAATAGGATAAATAATCCCAGCCTCTAGTAACCTAGTGACCTCTTTCTGCACCACCTCCTTCACGGTTGGATTCAGCCACCTTTGTGGTTGAACCACTGGCTTAGCATCATCCTCCAATAAGATCTTGTGCATGCATCTGGCTGGGTTAATGCTCTTAAGATCACTTATGGACCACCCAAGAGCTGTCTTGTGTGTCCTTAGCACCTGAATTAGTGCTTTCTCTACCTGTGGCTCTAAAGCAGAGCTTATGATCACCAGAAAAGTGTCATCTTCTCCCAGAAATGCATACTTCAGGGATGGTGGTACTGGTTTGAGCTCGGGTTTGGGAGGTTTTTCCTCTTCAGGAGGAGTTTTCAGAGGTTCTTCTGTTTTCTCTGGTTCCTCCAGATCAGGCTGAACATCTTTAAAAATATCCTCTAGCTCTGATTCGAGACTCTCAATAATATCAACACTCATGTAGTCTTTTTATGTATCTGGATGATGCATAGCTTTGACAGCATTCAACTTAAACTCATCCTTATTGACTCCCAGGGTTACTGGTGCACAAAATTGCAATCACACTTTTTGCAACCCCGCACAACTAACCAGCAAGTGCACTGGGTCGTCCAAGTAATACCTTACGTGAGTAAGGGTCGATCCCACGGAGATTGTCGGCTTGAAGCAAGCTATGGTTATCTTGTAATCTTAGTCAGGATATCAATAATTATCAGGGTTGATTGTGAAAAGTAAAAGAACATGAAATAAGTACTTGTTTTGCAGTAATGGGGAACAGGTTAAGGTTTTGGAGATGCTCCATCTTCTGAATCTCTACTTTCCTACTGTCTTCTTCTTCAAGCACGCAAGGCTCCTTCAATGGCAAGCTATATGCAAGGGTTTCACCGTTGTCAGTGGCTACCTCCCATCCTCTCAGTGGAAATGTTCAACGCACCCTGTCACGGCACGGCTATCCATCTGTCGGTTCTCAATCAGGCCGGAATAGAATCCAATGATTCTTTTGCGTCTGTCACTAACGCCCCGCCCTCAGGAGTTTGAAGCTCGTCACAGTCATTCAATCATTGAATCCTACTCAGAATACCACAGACAAGGTTTAGACCTTCCGGATTCTCTTGAATGCCGCCATCAGTTCTAGCTTATACCACGAAGATTCTGGTTAAGGAATCCAAGAGATATCTACTCAATCTAAGATAGAACGGAGGTGGTTGTCAGGCACGCGTTCATAATTGAGAATATGATGAGTGTCACAGATCATCACATTCATCCGGGTTAAGAACAAGTGATATCTTAGAACGGAAGCAAGCATGATTGAATAAGAAACAGTAGTAATTGCATTAATCCATCAAGACACAGCAGAGCTCCTCACCCCCAACC
Source organism: Arachis hypogaea (assembly GCF_003086295.3). Taxonomy (NCBI): domain Eukaryota; kingdom Viridiplantae; phylum Streptophyta; class Magnoliopsida; order Fabales; family Fabaceae; genus Arachis; species Arachis hypogaea. Next base: position 85,496,953 of record NC_092036.1, on the reverse strand, counting down.
ATGGGGTTTAGAGACTCATGCCGTGGAAGGTATACAAAGAATCGTGTAAAGTGTCATGAGGTACAGATACAATATCAAAAGATCCTATTAATAGTAAGCTAGTAACCTAGGGTATACAGAAATGAGTAAATGACGTAAAAATCCACTTCTGGGTCCACTTAGTGTGTGCTTGGGCTGAGCATTGAAGCTTTCATGTGTAGAGACTTTTTCTGGAGTTAAACGCCAGCTTTCATGCCAGTTTGGGCGTTTAACTCCAGATTTTATGCCAGTTCCAGCGTTAAACGCTGGAAATTCTGAGGCTGATTTGCAACGCCGGTTTGGGCCATCAAATCTCGGGCAAAGTATGGACTATTATACATGGCTGGAAAGCCCAGGATGTCTACTTTCCAATGCCGTTGAGAGCGCGCCAATTGGGCTTCTGTAGCTCCAGAAAATCCACTTTGAGTGCAGGGAGGTCAGAATCCAACAGCATCTGCAGTCCTTTTCGATCTCTGAATCAGATTTTTGCTCAGGACCCTCAATTTCAGCCAGAAAATACCTGAAATCACAGAAAAACACACAAACTCATAGTAAAGTCTAGAAAAGTGAATTTTAACTAAAAACTAATAAAAATATACTAAAAACTAACTAGATCATACTAAAAATATACTAAAAATAATGCCAAAAGGCGTATAAATTATCCGCTCATCACAACACCAAACTTAAATTGTTGCTTGTCCCCAAGCAACTAAAAATCAAAGTAGGATGAAAAGAAGAGAATATACTATAGACTCCAAAATATCAAGGAAACTTAGCTCCAATTAGATGAGCGGGACTAGTAGCTTTTTGCTTCCGAACAGTTTTGGCATCTTACTTTATCCTTTGAAGTTCAGAATGATTGGCATCTATAGGAACTCAGAACTCAGATAGTGTTATTGATTCTCCTAGTTAAGTATAATGATTCTTGAACATAGCTAGTGTATGAGTCTTGGCTGTGGCCCAAAGCACTTTGTTTTCCAGTATTACCACCGGATACATACATGCCACAGACACATAATTGGGTGAACCTTTTCAGATTGTGACTCAGCTTTGCTAGAGTCCCCAATTAGAGGTGTCCAGGGTTCTTAAGCACACTCTTTTTGCCTTGGATCACAAATTTATTTCTTTCTTTTTCTTTTTCTTTCTTTCTCCTCTTTTTTTTTTCAAAAATTATTATTATTTTTTTTGTATTCACTGCTTTTTCTTGCTTCAAGAATCAATCTGATGATTTTTTTAGATCCTCAATAACAGTTCTCTTTTTCCTTCATTCTTTCAAGAGCCAACAATTTTAACATTCTCAAAACAACAAATTCAAAAGACATATGCACTGTTCAAGCATTCATTCAGAAAACAAAAAGTATTGTCACCACATCAAACTAATTCAACTAGTTTCAAGGATAAATTTGAAATCCTGTACTTCTTGTTCTTTTTTTATTAAAGCATTTTTCATTTAAGAGAGGTGATGGATTCATAGGACATTCATAGCTTTAAGACATGAATTTTAAATTTTATTAATTATGAATTAAGAACAAGACTCAAAAATAGATATAAGATGAGACTAGAAAATAAAAATAGAAAACAAAAAATTAAATAGGCTCCTAATGATAGAGGTTTTCACAGAGTTAGGACTCAACAACCTTGATTTTGAGAAGTGGATGCTCCCTCAAATTGAGGGAAGAATTTTTGGCGTTTCAGTTCTTGAAGTTCACACCCCTGCTTCTCTTGTTCCTTCAGCAATTTGCAGAGCATGCAGTTCTGATTCTGCTGTTCTTCCTTAAGTTGCTCCATAGTCTCTTGCAACTTGGTGATAGATGCTTTTAGGCTGGCCCAGTAGCCAATTTCAGGAAATTCAGGGAGGAACTCCTGCGCCCTCCTTTTGATAGAGTTGTCTTGCATTTGTCCTTCCATTGACTTCTTGGTGATTGGATGTTCAATGGGTATGAATTCATCTACTCCCATCTTTACCCCAGCCTCTTTACAGAGCAAGGAGATCAAGCTCGGGTAAGCCAATTTGGCTTCAGTGGAATTCTTATTTGCAATTGTGTAGATTTCACAAGCAATCACATGATGAACCTCCACTTCTTTTCCAAGCATAATGCAATGAATCATCACTGCTCTCTTGATAGTGACCTCAGAACGGTTGCTAGTGGGCAATATGGAACGCCCAATAAAGTCTAGCCAACCTCTTGCAATTGGTTTGAGGTCTCCCCTCTTGAGTTGGTTTGGGACACCCTTTGAATTGGTTATCCACTTAGTTCCAGGGAGGCATATGTCCTCTAGAACTTGATCCAACCCTTTATCTGCTCTCACCATTCTCCTATTAAAGGATTCAGGATCATCCTGCAGTTGAGGCAATTTGAAGATTTCTCTTATTTTGTCCAGATGGAAGTACATAACTTTCCCTCTGACCATGGTTCTGTAAGTATGGTAAGCAGTTCCGGTCATTCTCTGCTTATCTGTTAGCCACAGATTTGAGTAGAATTCCTGAACCATATTTCTTCCAACCTTTATCTCAGGATTGGTTAGAACTTCCCATCCTCTGTTTCGAATTTGCTCTTGGATCCCCAGATATTCATCTTCTTTCAGATCAAATTTAACTTCCGGGATCACGGACCTCAGACCCATTATTTTGTGATAATGGTCTTCATGTTCTTTGGTTAAGAACTTCTCTTGATTCCAAAGATTCTTTGGATTATTCTCTTTCTTTCCTCTTAAATTGGTTTGTTTTCCTTTAGGAGCCATGATCTTGATGAATCTTGGCTTAGTGATCACGGAAAAGCACACCAAACTTAGAGGTTTGCTTGTCCTCAAGCAAAAGAAAGGAAAGAAGAGAGAGAGGAGAAGAGCAAATTCGAATGGTGTGGGGGAATGAGGAGGCCGAACGTGTTTTTAAAAGGAGGGGGAAGGAGATTTCGAAAAAATTGAAAGGAGATTTGAGAAGATATGGAGAGAATTTGAGAGAAGGGTGAGTTTTTGAATGAGATTTGGGATTGATTTGAGAGAGATTTGAAGAATGATTTTGATTTTTGAAGATTTGAAAGTGAATGATGAAAGGTTGAGATGTGTTTATGTAGAAAAGTATGGGTAAGAAAGGGAAAGTTTGAAAAAATTTTGATTGGAAAACAAAATCTTGGTCCCCCACCTTTCTGGCGTTAAACGCCCAGAATGGCATCCATTCTGGCGTTTAACGCCCATTTGCTGCCCATTGTGGGCGTTTAATGCCCATCCAGGTGCCCTGGCTGGCGTTAAACGCCAGAATTCCCTTTATCACTAGGCGTTTTGCTAAACGCCCAGGATGCTGCACACTTGGCGTTAAACGCCCAGAATGGTACCCATTCTGGCGTTTAACGCCCAAAATGGCACCTTTACTGGCGTTAAACGCCCAGAATGGTGCCCATTCTGGCGTTTAACGCCCAAAGTACCCCTTACTGGCGTTTTTCGCCAGTAAGCTCTTTTTCTCTGCTTTTTGCACTGAATCCTTCTGTAACTCTGTGAATTCCTTCATTTTTGATACTTGCCTTTGTAAAAACAAAACATATAACCTGCTAATGACTGGGTTGCCTCCCAGCAAGCGCTTCTTTACTGTCTTTAGCTGGACCTTTACTGAGAATCACTCAAGTCTCAGTTTTGAGCATTCCTGCTCAAGATTGCCTTCAAGATAATGCTTGATTCTCTGTCCATTAACAATGAACTTTTTGTCAGAATCAATATCCTGACGCTCAACATATCCATATGGTGACACTCCTGTAATCACATACGGACCCCTCCACCGGGATTTAAGTTTTCCTGGAAACAATCTGAGCCTAGAGTTGAAGAGCAGAACTTTTTGTCCTGGCTCAAAGACTCTAGATGACAACTTCTTGTCATGCCACTTCTTTGCCTTTTCCTTATAAATTTTTGCATTTTCAAAGGCATTGAGTCTGAATTCCTCTAGCTCATTTAGCTGGAGCAATCTTTTTTCACCAGCTAACTGAGCATCCATGTTTAGGAATCTGGTTGCCCAGTAGGCTTTATGTTCCAGTTCCACGGGCAGATGACAGGCCTTCCCATACACCAGTTGGTATGGAGAGGTTCCTATAGGAGTCTTGAATGCTGTTCTGTATGCCCACAGAGCATCATCCAAACTCTTTGCCCAATCCTTCCTTCGGGCTATCACAGTCCGTTCTAGGATTCTTTTTAGCTCTCTATTAGAGACTTCAGCTTGCCCATTTGTCTGTGGATGATACGGAGTTGCCACTTTGTGACTAATTCCATATCTGACCATAGCAGAGTATAGCCGTGAGGCATGGCATATCCGTGAGGCAAGTTACCAGCTCTTTGGCAACTGTCACAGTTACGCACAAACTCTCGGGCATCTTTATAGAGAGTAGGCCAGTAGAAGCCACATTGGAGGACTTTAGTGGCTGTGCGCTCACTTCCAAAATGTCCTCCATACTGTGATCCATGGCAGTGCCATAGGATCCTTTGTGCTTCTTCTCTGGGTACACATCTGCGGATCATTCCGTCTGCACATCTCTTAAAGAGATATGGCTCATCCCAATGGTAGTACTTGGCATCTGAAATTAACTTCTTTCTTTGCACTCTGCTGTACTCCTGGGGTATGAACCTCACAGCTTTATAGTTTGCAATATCTGCAAACCATGGAGCTTCCTGAATGGCAAAGAGTTGCTCATCTGGGAAAGTCTCAGAAATCTCAGTAGAAGGGAGGGACGCCCCAGCTACTGGTTCTATTCGGGACAGATGATCAGCTACCTGGTTCTCTGTCCCTTTTCTGTCTCTTATTTCTATATCAAACTCTTGCAGAAGCAACACCCATCTTATTAGCCTGGGTTTTGAATCCTGCTTTGTGAGTAAGTATTTAAGAGCAGCATGGTCAGTGTACACAACCACTTTGGATCCCACTAGATAGGATCTAAACTTGTCAATGGCATAGACCACTGCAAGTAACTCTTTTTCTGTGGTTGTGTAATTCTTCTGTGCATCATTTAGAACACGGCTAGCATAATAAATGACGTGCAGAAGCTTGTTATGCCTCTGTCCCAACACTGCACCAATGGCATGGTCACTGGCATCACACATTAGTTCAAATGGTAATGTCCAATCTGGTGCAGAGATGACTGGTGCTGTGACCAGTTTAGCTTTAAGGGTCTCAAATGCCTGCAGACACTGTGTGTCAAACACGAATGGTGTGTCAGTAGCTAGCAGGTTGCTCAAAGGTTTTGCAATTTTCGAAAAATCCTTTATGAACCTTCTGTAGAATCCTGCATGCCCCAGAAAGCTTCTGATTGCCTTAACATTGGCAGGTGGTGGTAATTTTTCAATTACCTCTACCGTTGCCTTATCCACCTCTATTCCCCTGCTTGAAATTTTGTGTCCAAGGACAATTCCTTCAGTCACCATAAAGTGACATTTCTCCCAGTTTAAAACCAGGTTAGTCTCTTGGCACCTTTTCAGGACAAGTGCTAGGTGGTTAAGACAGGAGCTGAATGAGTCTCCATATACTGAGAAGTCATCCATGAAGACTTCTAGGAATTTCTCCACCATGTCAGAGAAGATGGATAGCATGCATCTCTGAAAGGTTGCATGAGCATTACACAGACCAAAAGGCATCCTCCTGTAGGCAAACACGCCAGAAGGGCAAGTAAATGCTGTTTTCTCTTGGTCCTGAGGATCTACTGCAATTTGGTTGTAACCTGAATAGCCATCCAAAAAGCAGTAATAATCATGACCAGCTAGTCTTTCTAGCATTTGGTCTATGAATGGTAAAGGAAAATGATCCTTTCTGGTGGCTGTATTGAGCCTTCTGTAATCAATACACATACGCCACCCTGTGACTGTTCTTGTAGGAACCAGTTCATTTTTTTCATTATGAACCACTGTCATGCCTCCCTTCTTGGGGACAACTTGTACAGGGCTCACCCAGGGGCTATCAGAAATAGGATAAATAATCCCAGCCTCTAGTAATTTAGGGACCTCTTTCTGCACCACCTCCTTCATGGCTGGATTTAGCCTCCTCTGTGGTTGGACCACTGGTTTGGCATTATCCTCCAACAGGATCTTGTGCATGCATCTAGCTGGGCTAATGCCCTTAAGATCACTTATGGACCACCCAAGAGCTGTCTTGTGTGTCCTTAGCACTTGAATCAGTGCTTCCTCTTCCTGTGGATTTAAAGCAGAGCTTATAATCACCGGAAAAGTGTCACCCTCTCCCAGAAATGCATACTTCAGGGATGGTGGTAGTGGTTTGAGTTCAGGTTTGGGAGGCTTATCCTCCTCCTGAGGAATTTTCGAAAATTCCTTTGTTTCCTCTGGTTCTTCTTGATCAAGTTGAGCATCCTTGAAGATGTCCTCAAGCTCTGATTCTAGGCTTTCAGTCATATTGATCTCTTCTACCAAAGAGTCAATAATGTCAGCGCCCATGCAGTCATTTGGTGTGTCTGGATGCTGCATAGCTTTTACAGCATTCAACTTGAACTCATCCTCATTGACTCTCAGGGTTACTTCCCCTTTTTGTACATTGATGAGTATTTTGGTGGAAAAATGAATTTCTCCCAAAACACACAGATCTAACCGGCAAGTGCACTGGGTCGCATCAAGTAATAATAACTCACGGGAGTGAGGTCGATCCCACAGGGATTGATGGATCAAGCAATTTTAGTGGGTGATTAGTTTAGTCAAGCTAACATTTATGTGAATTGTGTGAAATTGTAACCAACAGAAAGTAAAGGACAATGAATTTAAAGTTGCAGAATGTAAATTGGCAAGTAACTTAAAGAGCAGGAAATGTAAATTGCAAGAATCTTAAATTGCAAGAATTATAAATTGCATGAAATGTAAAGGGAATTGGGAATTGGATTTGCAGAATTTAAACAAGGAAAAGTAAATTGCAACAATTAGAAGATTGGAATATGACTTGATTGAATCGGATCAAAAAAAAAAAAAAACAGAAACGTAAATAAACATGAAAAGCATTAAACAGAGAATGAAAAATTGGAATTCAGATCTCAGGACCCAAGAGACTAGATAACCAAGTATAGATCTCAATGCCTTCCTAGATCCAACAAGAGCAATTGCAAAGAAATTAGAGAAATGTAAAGTGCAGAAGGAGTAGATGAAGAAGCAATTAACCGAAACTGAAATTCAAGTGTGCAGTAAATAAAGCAAAGAGATCTCAGGATGAGATTGAAACAGAATTCCTTCAATTCTCCAACCCAAGACTAAAAAACAAATTAAAGAGAGAGCTCTCTACTACTACTCCTAGTGCTCCCTAGTGGAGCCAGCCTCCTAACCAATATGAAAATGATGCCTTATATAGGCTTTACAAAATGGAAATGAAAATGAAATTGAAATTAAAACAAATTACAATTAAATGAAATTCCTATTTTATCTATCTCTTGTGCCTTTGAGTGATGATAATGGGCCCTTGCTCTTGATGGAATTGGGTTGATAAAGGCCTTGGTTGATTGCTCTTGGAGTTTGGAGAGGAACCGAAGTGAACCGGGTTTGAAATCATGAAAGCTTGAGTAAAAGTTTGAGCAAAAGTTAGGGGTCTAACTTTTGCTCCAACTTTTCATATCAGCTACCATAATCTGCTGATACCAACGTTGGTGCCAAAGTTAGGGGTCTAACTTTTGCTCCAACGTTGGCCTCCCTTTGTACATTTATGGTGCCAACTTTGTCCTCTTGTCATGTTGCCAATTTTATGCCCAATATAGACTATCATATATGGTTGGAAAGCTCTGAATGTCTAATTTCCATTGCCATTGGAAGCGCATCAATTGGAGCTCTACAGCTTGAGTTATACTCCGTTGAAGGTGCAGAGGTCAGTTGGCCTCACTGCAGGTTGCCACCATGTTCGTTTATGCACATTGCGGGGCAGTTTTCTCCCTCACTTTTAGTGTCCATCATGCAGTGCCATATATGCTTGGAAAGCTCTTGATTTCTACTTTCCAATGCTTCTTGAATCACCTCATTTGGAGCTCTGTAGCTCAAATTATTCTTGTTGGAAGTATACCCCTTCAAGCTGTTGTGGTGTGTGGCGCCAACGTTAGCCCAAAAGTTAGGGGTCTAACGTTGGCATAAACTTTTGCTCCCCCTTTGTATTTCTCATGTGCCAATGTTAGCCCAAAAGTTAGGGGTCTAACGTTGGCACAAACTTTTGGTGGTCAGGGGTATTTTCATGTGCCAACGTTAGCCCAAAAGTTAGGGGTCTAACGTTGGCGCAAACTTTTCACCCAAAACTTTTTGTCCTCTCTTCCTCCTTGTTTTGAGCCACGCTTTTCTTCCTTTGGGCCACACTTTTCTTCCTTGATTTGGTCATGGGTCACGCTTTTAGAAGCGTGGCCTAAGCCTCCAAAGTGTGCTCCAACTTCAAAGTGTGCCCAAAATTCCTCTTTTCTTCTTTTTAGCTTATTTTGTGCTCTTTTTGCTTCTTTTTCTTCTTATTTCCTACAAAGTTTATCAAATCAAAAGATCAAAGAAATGTACCATTTAAGCACCAAAGAATGCAATATTTAAGCACTAATCATAAATTTCTTGTATGAAAAAGCATAGAAAAACATGACATGGTGACATGTCATCACAACACCAAACTTAAACCTTGCTTGTCCCCAAGCAAGAAAAGAATCATGCAATAAAGATTGACAATCCAAGACAAGAAGAATAGCAACTCAATGTTCATGGTAAGCTAGTTTTCTACGCATGCTACAATCACAAAAGAAATGTAAATGATTGATGCTTCCATCTAGCTCAATTTATGAAATCTTTCTTTTATATTTCTTCCTTGAAGCAAGCTTTTGATTTTCTTATTAGCTTCTCCTTTTGGGTGCTTTGCCCCATGAGTTGATAACAAAGCTACGACTTCTAAATGCTTTGTTTTCAAGTATTACCACTTGATACATAAGCACCACATGCATTTGATTAGAGGACTTCATTAAGCTCATTTTTCTTTTCTTTTCTTGACTCTCTAATCATTGATGCTCAGAGCCTTGAGCTTTGAGGGAGTGCTTTTGCACTTTGAGCCTAGCCTTGACTTCTAAGTGTTTTGTTTTCAAGCATTTGGCTTGATACATAAACACCACAAGTACTTAACAAATAAATTGCCATTGGTACTCAGAGCCTTCAGCTTTCTCATTCTTTCCCTTTTTCTTTTCTTACTTCAATTGTATTTGCCTCTTCAAGGTTTTCATGATTTTCAAAAGATTTCACAAGATGTCCTAGATGAAAACTTCAATTAAATAAAATCCAATGCAATTAAGCAACAATCAAACATACTAGCTTTCCAATACTTTTATGCACATGCTAAAATCTTCTTTAATGCCTTGTTTGTTTATGATCATGATACTTTGTTGCTTTTGAATTCACAAAACTCAAGTTGGTAATCATAACGACATAGCACCATGTTGCAATTTAGAAATCAAACTATGCCTTTTCATACACACATGCATACAGAGAAGGTAAAGACAATCATGGAGTTTATAGTGCTTGAAACAAATGAGAGGAAAAGGAACTTTACAACCTTGTAGTTCATCTTCTCTATTGTTGTCGTTTTCCTCCCATTCTTCCTCTTTCCCTTGCCAACTCAAAATGCTTGCTCATCCTCAAGCAACAATTAGAACAATGGCTATGGGGCTAAGATGGATCATGAATGTCTTACACAATGAAAAGTTAGTAGTACATGTGTTCTAAGCAAGCAAAATTAAAGATAATAATCAAGGCACAAGAGACAGAGACATTTTGATTGCATAGATAAGAAGGTGTGCACAATACATTGCATAAAAGATAAGTGGCACACCAAACTTAGTGTGACACTTTCACTTGGAATTAATGCAAGTATCTTGTAAGAATTGGAACCAAATTTTGTTGCATAGCAACACCAAACTTAGAATGCAACCATATATCACTTTATTTGAATTAAAACTAAGCATGTGAAACTGTTATTTGTTATCTACAATCACCAAGTGAAGAATCTGTCATGAATGAGGATCTCTTGGTAGTGTACTAACAAAGACAGTTAATAAGCAAACTAGAGGAAAGCATTTTAAAAAAAATAGAAAAATAACTAAGTAGAATGAAAAAGTGTTAAAAAGAGAAAAATAAAACTGCAGAGGCAATGTGATTATGCAAACAAGTGGTGCTGCTGGATGACTTGCATAGAAAATTAAGTGACACACCAAACTTAGAATCTTAGTGTGACACTTCCATGCAAAATTGATGTAATCATCCATGAAGATGGAAAACGGGTTGTTGCAGCGCAACACCAAACTTAGAATGTGATCATATGCCAATTTATTGAAATTTTAAACAAAGCAAGGAGAAGAAATGTACCTACTGTCTACCTGTTCTTTAATTTCTTCCTCTTTTTCTAATTTGTTAAGAGAAATGACTTCAAAGGATGAGAAGTTTCAGCTACTATCCCTTGTCTTGGCTTTTCCTCAGCAAGCTTCCTTTTGCAAATGGCTCGATTGATCTTGCTTACTGGATTAGGGACAGGATTGGTGCTTTTGTTAGTTGCCTTCACTTCTTTGAATCCAAGTCTTGGTTGCTGTGTGATTATTGGAGTTTTGTATTCATCCAGAGCCTTTTGAATCGGTGGTTCCATGAACTCTTCCTCACTTGAGTGTGAATTCTCTGGAATGACTTCCTCACTTTCATGCTCCTCCACTCGTTTCTTTGCACCCAACATTTATTTTAATAGCTCTATCATGGGGGAGGTTTGTCGATTTTCCCAACATTTCTTCATCTCCTCTTCATACCTTTCAATCATGGAGTCAAGTGTTAAGGCGTTTTGGTCCAGGGGAGTTTGTGAGAGCTGTGAGTCTTCATGTTCTCTTGTCATCTCAAGTGCAGTTTCAGGTTCAACCACCTCATTCTTCATTGAAAGTTCACTTGATGTAGTGGCCTCCTTATCTTGCTCTTCCACTTTATCCTTCACATCCGTCAATTGGTCTTTATTTTCCTTGCTTAGTAGTTCTAAGCGTTTATCTGTGTCCTCCAATTGCTTATCTGTCTCCTGAGAAAGGATTTCTAGTTCCCTCCAAGATTGTTGACCTTCCTCCACCATCCTGTTAAACATGGACTCAAGTTTTGAGAGTCTTTGGCTCGTGGAGGTTTGTGTTGAGGCATATTTAGGTGATGAAGAAGTGTCAATTGAGAAACTGGGACGTGAGGGTGAATGCTCTTTCATTCCTTGGTGATACTCCCAGCCACCATTAGAATAATGACTTGTATCATTTTGTGGTGGAGGGAAATATCCCATATGATTTTCTTTCTCATCTTGTGGTTCTGAAGCATAGCTCCATGAATTGGAGTGCCCAGAATTTGAAGTTTCTTGGTGATATTCCCAACCACCATTAGAGATTGGTGATGATGGGTAATATCCCATAAAATTTGTTTGATCATAAGATGAGTTGAACTCCATTTGAATTTTGTAAAACACAACACCAAGGAGAATTGAAATTCATATCTCAGAGATGAATTTCTTAGTGAGGCAATAACTCAAACACCTTGGTTTCAACTTAGAGCAGAGAACAAAAACAAAGAAAATGCTTAATCTAGACTTCTCACCCACTTAATCATTGTTGATCTAATCAATCCCCGGCAACGGCGCCAAAAACTTGATGAGTATTTTGGTGGAAAAATGAATTTCTCCCAAAACACACAGATCTAACCGGCAAGTGCACCGGGTCGCATCAAGTAATAATAACTCACGGGAGTGAGGTCGATCCCACAGGGATTGATGGATCAAGCAACTTTAGTGGGTGATTAGTTTAGTCAAGCTAACATTTATGTGAATTGTGTGAAATTGTAACCAACAGAAAGTAAAGGACAATGAATTTAAAGTTGCAGAATGTAAATTGGCAAGTAACTTAAAGAGCGGGAAATGTAAATTGCAAGAATCTTAAATTGCAAGAATTATAAATTGCATGAAATGTAAAGGGAATTGGGAATTGGATTTGCAGAATTTAAACAAGGAAAAGTAAATTGCAATAATTAGAAGATTGGAATATGACTTGATTGAATCGGATAAAAAAAAATAGAAACGTAAATAAACATGAAAAGCATTAAACAGAGAATGAAAAATTGGAATTCAGATCTCAGGACCCAAGAGACTAGATAACCAAGTCTAGATCTCAATGCCTTCCTAGATCCAACAAGAGCAATTGCAAAGAAATTAGAGAAATGTAAAGTGCAGAAGGAGTAGATGAAGAAGCAATTAACCGAAACTGAAATTCAAGTGTGCAGTAAATAAAGCAGAGAGATCTCAGGATGAGATTGAAACAGAATTCCTTCAATTCTCCAACCCAAGACTCAAAAACAAATTAAAGAGAGAGCTCTCTAATACTACTCCTAGTGCTCCCTAGTGGAGCCAGCCTCCTAACCAATATGAAAATGATGCCTTATATAGGCTTTACAAAATGGAAATGAAAATGAAATTGAAATTAAAACAAATTATAATTAAATGAAATTCCTATTTTATCTATCTCTTGTGCCTTTGAGTGATGATAATGGGCCCTTGCTCTTGATGGAATTGGGTTGATAAAGGCCTTGGTTGATTGCTCTTGGAGTTTGGAGAGGAACCGAAGTGAACCGGGTTTGAAATCATGAAAGCTTGAGTAAAAGTTTGAGCAAAAGTTAGGGGTCTAACTTTTGCTCCAACTTTTCATATCAGCTACCATAATCTGCTGATACCAACGTTGGTGCCAAAGTTAGGGGTCTAACTTTTGCTCCAACGTTGGCCTCCCTTTGTACATTTATGGTGCCAACTTTGTCCTCTTGTCATGTTGCCAATTTTATGCCCAATATAGACTATCATATATGGTTGGAAAGCTCTGAATGTCTAATTTCCATTGCCATTGGAAGCGCATCAATTGGAGCTCTACAGCTTGAGTTATACTCCGTTGAAGGTGCAGAGGTCAGTTGGCCTCACTGCAGGTTGCCACCATGTTCGTTTATGCACATTGCGGGGCAGTTTTCTCCCTCACTTTTAGTGTCCATCATGCAGTGCCATATATGCTTGGAAAGCTCTTGATTTCTACTTTCCAATGCTTCTTGAATCACCTCATTTGGAGCTCTGTAGCTCAAATTATTCTTGTTGGAAGTATACCCCTTCAAGCTGTTGTGGTGTGTGGCGCCAACGTTAGCCCAAAAGTTAGGGGTCTAACGTTGGCATAAACTTTTGCTCCCCCTTTGTATTTCTCATGTGCCAATGTTAGCCCAAAAGTTAGGGGTCTAACGTTGGCACAAACTTTTGGTGGTCAGGGGTATTTTCATGTGCCAACGTTAGCCCAAAAGTTAGGGGTCTAACGTTGGCGCAAACTTTTCACCCAAAACTTTTTGTCCTCTCTTCCTCCTTGTTTTGAGCCACGCTTTTCTTCCTTTGGGCCACACTTTTCTTCCTTGATTTGGTCATGGGTCACGCTTTTAGAAGCGTGGCCTAAGCCTCCAAAGTGTGCTCCAACTTCAAAGTGTGCCCAAAATTCCTCTTTTCTTCTTTTTAGCTTATTTTGTGCTCTTTTTGCTTCTTTTTCTTCTTATTTCCTACAAAGTTTATCAAATCAAAAGATCAAAGAAATGTACCATTTAAGCACCAAAGAATGCAATATTTAAGCACTAATCATAAATTTCTTGTATGAAAAAGCATAGAAAAACATGACATGGTGACATGTCATCACAACACCAAACTTAAACCTTGCTTGTCCCCAAGCAAGAAAAGAATCATGCAATAAAGATTGACAATCCAAGACAAGAAGAATAGCAACTCAATGTTCATGGTAAGCTAGTTTTCTACGCATGCTACAATCACAAAAGAAATGTAAATGATTGATGCTTCCATCTAGCTCAATTTATGAAATCTTTCTTTTATATTTCTTCCTTGAAGCAAGCTTTTGATTTTCTTATTAGCTTCTCCTTTTGGGTGCTTTGCCCCATGAGTTGATAACAAAGCTACGACTTCTAAATGCTTTGTTTTCAAGTATTACCACTTGATACATAAGCACCACATGCATTTGATTAGAGGACTTCATTAAGCTCATTTTTCTTTTCTTTTCTTGACTCTCTAATCATTGATGCTCAGAGCCTTGAGCTTTGAGGGAGTGCTTTTGCACTTTGAGCCTAGCCTTGACTTCTAAGTGTTTTGTTTTCAAGCATTTGGCTTGATACATAAACACCACAAGTACTTAACAAATAAATTGCCATTGGTACTCAGAGCCTTCAGCTTTCTCATTCTTTCCCTTTTTCTTTTCTTACTTCAATTGTATTTGCCTCTTCAAGGTTTTCATGATTTTCAAAAGATTTCACAAGATGTCCTAGATGAAAACTTCAATTAAATAAAATCCAATGCAATTAAGCAACAATCAAACATACTAGCTTTCCAATACTTTTATGCACATGCTAAAATCTTCTTTAATGCCTTGTTTGTTTATGATCATGATACTTTGTTGCTTTTGAATTCACAAAACTCAAGTTGGTAATCATAACGACATAGCACCATGTTGCAATTTAGAAATCAAACTATGCCTTTTCATACACACATGCATACAGAGAAGGTAAAGACAATCATGGAGTTTATAGTGCTTGAAACAAATGAGAGGAAAAGGAACTTTACAACCTTGTAGTTCATCTTCTCTATTGTTGTCGTTTTCCTCCCATTCTTCCTCTTTCCCTTGCCAACTCAAAATGCTTGCTCATCCTCAAGCAACAATTAGAACAATGGCTATGGGGCTAAGATGGATCATGAATGTCTTACACAATGAAAAGTTAGTAGTACATGTGTTCTAAGCAAGCAAAATTAAAGATAATAATCAAGGCACAAGAGACAGAGACATTTTGATTGCATAGATAAGAAGGTGTGCACAATACATTGCATAAAAGATAAGTGGCACACCAAACTTAGTGTGACACTTTCACTTGGAATTAATGCAAGTATCTTGTAAGAATTGGAACCAAATTTTGTTGCATAGCAACACCAAACTTAGAATGCAACCATATATCACTTTATTTGAATTAAAACTAAGCATGTGAAACTGTTATTTGTTATCTACAATCACCAAGTGAAGAATCTGTCATGAATGAGGATCTCTTGGTAGTGTACTAACAAAGACAGTTAATAAGCAAACTAGAGGAAAGCATTTTAAAAAAAATAGAAAAATAACTAAGTAGAATGAAAAAGTGTTAAAAAGAGAAAAATAAAACTGCAGAGGCAATGTGATTATGCAAACAAGTGGTGCTGCTGGATGACTTGCATAGAAAATTAAGTGACACACCAAACTTAGAATCTTAGTGTGACACTTCCATGCAAAATTGATGTAATCATCCATGAAGATGGAAAACGGGTTGTTGCAGCGCAACACCAAACTTAGAATGTGATCATATGCCAATTTATTGAAATTTTAAACAAAGCAAGGAGAAGAAATGTACCTACTGTCTACCTGTTCTTTAATTTCTTCCTCTTTTTCTAATTTGTTAAGAGAAATGACTTCAAAGGATGAGAAGTTTCAGCTACTATCCCTTGTCTTGGCTTTTCCTCAGCAAGCTTCCTTTTGCAAATGGCTCGATTGATCTTGCTTACTGGATTAGGGACAGGATTGGTGCTTTTGTTAGTTGCCTTCACTTCTTTGAATCCAAGTCTTGGTTGCTGTGTGATTATTGGAGTTTTGTATTCATCCAGAGCCTTTTGAATCGGTGGTTCCATGAACTCTTCCTCACTTGAGTGTGAATTCTCTGGAATGACTTCCTCACTTTCATGCTCCTCCACTCGTTTCTTTGCACCCAACATTTATTTTAATAGCTCTATCATGGGGGAGGTTTGTCGATTTTCCCAACATTTCTTCATCTCCTCTTCATACCTTTCAATCATGGAGTCAAGTGTTAAGGCGTTTTGGTCCAGGGGAGTTTGTGAGAGCTGTGAGTCTTCATGTTCTCTTGTCATCTCAAGTGCAGTTTCAGGTTCAACCACCTCATTCTTCATTGAAAGTTCACTTGATGTAGTGGCCTCCTTATCTTGCTCTTCCACTTTATCCTTCACATCCGTCAATTGGTCTTTATTTTCCTTGCTTAGTAGTTCTAAGCGTTTATCTGTGTCCTCCAATTGCTTATCTGTCTCCTGAGAAAGGATTTCTAGTTCCCTCCAAGATTGTTGACCTTCCTCCACCATCCTGTTAAACATGGACTCAAGTTTTGAGAGTCTTTGGCTCGTGGAGGTTTGTGTTGAGGCATATTTAGGTGATGAAGAAGTGTCAATTGAGAAACTGGGACGTGAGGGTGAATGCTCTTTCATTCCTTGGTGATACTCCCAGCCACCATTAGAATAATGACTTGTATCATTTTGTGGTGGAGGGAAATATCCCATATGATTTTCTTTCTCATCTTGTGGTTCTGAAGCATAGCTCCATGAATTGGAGTGCCCAGAATTTGAAGTTTCTTGGTGATATTCCCAACCACCATTAGAGATTGGTGATGATGGGTAATATCCATAAAATTTGTTTGATCATAAGATGAGTTGAACTCCATTTGAATTTTGTAAAACACAACACCAAGGAGAATTGAAATTCATATCTCAGAGATGAATTTCTTAGTGAGGCAATAACTCAAACACCTTGGTTTCAACTTAGAGCAGAGAACAAAAACAAAGAAAATGCTTAATCTAGACTTCTCACCCACTTAATCATTGTTGATCTAATCAATCCCCGGCAACGGCGCCAAAAACTTGATGAGTATTTTGGTGGAAAAATGAATTTCTCCCAAAACACACAGATCTAACCGGCAAGTGCACCGGGTCGCATCAAGTAATAATAACTCACGGGAGTGAGGTCGATCCCACAGGGATTGATGGATCAAGCAACTTTAGTGGGTGATTAGTTTAGTCAAGCTAACATTTATGTGAATTGTGTGAAATTGTAACCAACAGAAAGTAAAGGACAATGAATTTAAAGTTGCAGAATGTAAATTGGCAAGTAACTTAAAGAGCGGGAAATGTAAATTGCAAGAATCTTAAATTGCAAGAATTATAAATTGCATGAAATGTAAAGGGAATTGGGAATTGGATTTGCAGAATTTAAACAAGGAAAAGTAAATTGCAATAATTAGAAGATTGGAATATGACTTGATTGAATCGGATAAAAAAAAATAGAAACGTAAATAAACATGAAAAGCATTAAACAGAGAATGAAAAATTGGAATTCAGATCTCAGGACCCAAGAGACTAGATAACCAAGTCTAGATCTCAATGCCTTCCTAGATCCAACAAGAGCAATTGCAAAGAAATTAGAGAAATGTAAAGTGCAGAAGGAGTAGATGAAGAAGCAATTAACCGAAACTGAAATTCAAGTGTGCAGTAAATAAAGCAGAGAGATCTCAGGATGAGATTGAAACAGAATTCCTTCAATTCTCCAACCCAAGACTCAAAAACAAATTAAAGAGAGAGCTCTCTAATACTACTCCTAGTGCTCCCTAGTGGAGCCAGCCTCCTAACCAATATGAAAATGATGCCTTATATAGGCTTTACAAAATGGAAATGAAAATGAAATTGAAATTAAAACAAATTATAATTAAATGAAATTCCTATTTTATCTATCTCTTGTGCCTTTGAGTGATGATAATGGGCCCTTGCTCTTGATGGAATTGGGTTGATAAAGGCCTTGGTTGATTGCTCTTGGAGTTTGGAGAGGAACCGAAGTGAACCGGGTTTGAAATCATGAAAGCTTGAGTAAAAGTTTGAGCAAAAGTTAGGGGTCTAACTTTTGCTCCAACTTTTCATATCAGCTACCATAATCTGCTGATACCAACGTTGGTGCCAAAGTTAGGGGTCTAACTTTTGCTCCAA